>NW_027485934.1:0-28706 GCF_050908995.1 Andrena cerasifolii
GAAACAACGAACCAACGAACCAACGAACCAACGAACCAACGAACAAACGAACAAACGAACAACCGAACAAAGTGACAAAGAAAAAAAGAACCAACGAAACAACGAAACAACGAAACAACGAAACAACGAAACAACGAACAACGAAACAACGAAACAACGAAACAACGAAACAACGAAACAACGAAACAACGAAACAACGAAACAACGAAACAACGAAACAACGAAACAACGAAACAACGAAACAACGAAACAACGAAACAACGAAACAACGAAACAACGAAAACGAAACAACGAAACAACGAAACAACGAAACAACGAAACAACGAAACAACGAAACAACGAAACAACGAAACAACGAAACAACGAAACAACGAAAACAACGAAACAACGAAACAACGAAACAACGAAACAACGAAACAACGAAACAACGAAACAACGAAACAACGAAACAACGAAACAACGAAACAACGAAACAACGAAACAACGAAACAACGAAACAACGAACAACGAAACAACGAAACAACGAAACAACGAAACAACGAAACAACGAAACAACGAAACAACGAAACAACGAACCAACGAACCAACGAACCAACGAACCAACGAACCAACGAACCAACGAACCAACGAACCAACGAACCAACGAACCAACGAACCAACGAACCAACGAACCAACGAACCAACGAACCAACGAACCAACGAACAAACGAACCAACGAAACAACGAAACAACGAAACAACGAAACAACGAAACAACGAAACAACGAAACAACGAAACAACGAAACAACGAAACAACGAAACAACGAAACAACGAAACAACGAAACAACGAAACAACGAAACAACGAAACAACGAACCGACGAACAAACGAACAAACGAAAAAACGAACAAACGAACAAACGAACAAACGAACAAACGAACAAACCAACTAAGTGACAAAGAAACAAAAGAACCAACGAAACAACGAAACAACTAAACAACGAAACAACGAAACAAACGAAACAACGAAACAACGAACCAACGAACCAACGAACCAACGAACCAACGAACCAACGAACCAACGAACCAACGAACCAACGAACCAACGAACCAACGAACCAACGAACCAACGAACCAACGAACCAACGAACCAACGAACCAACGAACCAACGAACCAACGAACCAACGAACCAACGAACCAACGAACCAACGAACCAACGAACAACGAACCAACGAAACCAACGAACCAACGAACCAACGAACCAACGAACCAACGAACCAACGAACCAACGAACCAACGAACCAACGTACCAACGAACCAACGAACCAACGAACCAACGAACCAACGAACCGACGAACCGACGAACCGACGAACCGACGAACCGACGAACCGACGAACCGACGAACCGACGAACCGACGAACCGACGAACCGACGAACCGACGAACAGACGAAAACGAACAAACGAACAAACGAACCAACGAACAAACGAACAAACGAACCAACGAACCAACGAACCAACGAACCAACGAACCAACGAACCAACGAACCAACGAAACAACGAAACAACGAAACAACGAAACAACGAAACAACGAAACAACGAATCAACGAAGCAACGAAGCAACGAAGCAACGAAGCAACGAAGCAACGAAGCAACGAAGCAACGAAGCAACGAAACAAAGAAACAACGAAACAACGAAACAACGAAACAACGAAACAACGAAACAACGAAACAACGAAACAACGAAACAACGAAACAACGAAACAACGAAACAACGAAACAACGAAACAACGAAACAACGAAACAACGAAACAACGAAACAACGAAACAACGAAACAACGAAACAACGAAAACAACGAAACAACGAAACAACGAAACAACGAAACAACGAAACAACGAAACAACGAAACAACGAAACAACGAAACAACGAAACAACGAAACAACGAAACAACGAAACAACGAAACAACGAAACAACGAAACAACGAAACAACGAAGCAACGAAGCAACGAAGCAACGAAGCAACGAAACAACGAAACAACGAAACAACGAAACAACGAAACAACGAAACAACGAAACAACGAAACAACGAAACAACGAAACAACGAAACAACGAAACAACGAAACAACGAAACAACGAAACAACGAAACAACGAAACAACGAAACAACGAAACAACGAAACAACGAAACAACGAAACAACGAAACAACGAAACAACGAAACAACGAAACAACGAAACAACGAAACAACGAAAACAACGAAACAACGAAACAACGAAACAACGAAACAACGAAACAACGAAACAACGAAACAACGAAACAACGAAACAACGAAACAACGATACAACGAAACAACGAAACAACGAAACAACGAACAACGAAACAACGAAACAACGAAACAACGAAACAACGAAACAACGAAACAACGAAACAACGAAACAACGAAACAACGAAACAACGAAACAACGAAACAACGAAACAACGAAACAACGAAACAACGAAACAACGAAACAACGAAACAACGAACCAACGAACCAACGAACCAACGAACCAACGAACCAACGAACCAACGAACCAACGAACCGACGAACAAACGAACAAACGAACAAACGAACAAACGAACAAACGAACAAACGAACAAACGAACCATCGAACCAACGAACCAACGAACTAACGAACCAACGAACCAACGAAACAACGAAACAACGAACCAACGAACCAACGAAACAACGAACCAACGAAACAACGAAACAACGAAACAACGAACCAACGAACCAACGAACCAACGAACCAACGAAACAACGAAACAACGAAACAACGAAACAACGAAACAACGAAACAACGAAACAACGAAACAACGAAACAACGAAACAACGAAACAACGAAACAACGAAACAACGAAACAACGAAACAACGAAACAACGAAACAACGAAACAACGAAACAACGAACCGACGAACAAACGAACAAACGAACAAACGAAAAAACGAACAAACGAACAAACGAACAAACGAACAAACGAACAACCGAACAAAGTGACAAAGAAAAAAAGAACCAACGAAACAACGAAACAACGAAACAACGAAACAACGAAACAACGAAACAACGAAACAACGAAACAACGAAACAACGAAACAACGAAACAACGAAACAACGAAACAACGAAACAACGAAACAACGAAACAACGAAACAACGAAACAACGAAACAACGAAACAACGAAACAACGAAACAACGAAACAACGAAACAACGAAACAACGAAACAACGAAACAACGAAACAACGAAACAACGAAACAACGAAACAACGAAACAACGAAACAACGAAACAACGAAACAACGAAACAACGAAACAACGAAACAACGAAACAACGAAACAACGAAACAACGAAACAACGAAACAACGAAACAACGAACAACGAAACAACGAAACAACGAAACAACGAAACAACGAAACAACGAAACAACGAAACAACGAAACAACGAAACAACGAAACAACGAAACAACGAAACAACGAAACAACGAAACAACGAAACAACGAAACACGAAACAACGAAACAACGAAACAACGAAACAACGAAACAAACGAAACAACGAAACAACGAAACAACGAAACAACGAAACAACGAAACAACGAAACAACGAAACAACGAAACAACGAAACAACGAAACAACGAAACAACGAAACAACGAAACAACGAAACAACGAAACAACGAAACAACGAAACAACGAAACAACGAAACAACGAAACAACGAAACAACGAAACAACGAAACAACGAAACAACGAAACAACGAAACAACGAAACAACGAACCAACGAACCAACGAACCAACGAACCAACGAACCAACGAACCAACGAACCAACGAACCAACGAACCAACGAACCAACGAACCAACGAACCAACGAACCAACGAACCAACGAACCAACGAACAAACGAACAAACGAACAAACGAAACAACGAAACAACGAAACAACGAAACAACGAACCGACGAACAAACGAACAAACGAACAAACGAACAAACGAACAAACGAACAAACGAAAAACGAAACAACGAAACAACGAAACAACGAAACAACGAAACAACGAAACAACGAAACAACGAAACAACGAAACAACGAAACAACGAAACAACGAAACAACGAAACAACGAAACAACGAAACAACGAAACAACGAAACAACGAAACAACGAAACAACGAAACAACGAAACAACGAAACAACGAAACAACGAAACAACGAAACCACGAAACAACGAAACAACGAAACAACGAAACAACGAAACAACGAAACAACGAAACAACGAAACAACGAAACAACGAAACAACGAAACAACGAAACAACGAAACAACGAAACAACGAAACAACGAAACAACGAAACAACGAAACAACGAAACAACGAAACAACGAAACAACGAAACAACGAAACAACGAAACAACGAAACAACGAAACAACGAAACAACGAAACAACGAAACAACGAAACAACGAAACAACGAAACAACGAAACAACGAAACAACGAAACAACGAAACAACGAAACAACGAAACAACGAAACAACGAAACAACGAAACAACGAAACAACGAAACAACGAAACAACGAAACAACGAAACAACGAAACAACGAAACAACGAAACAACGAAACAACGAAACAACGAAACAAACGAAACAACGAAACAACGAAACAACGAAACAACGAAACAACGAAACAACGAAACAACGAAACAACGAAACAACGAAACAGCGAAACAGCGAAACAACGAAACAACGAAACAAGGAAACAACGAAACAACGATACAACGAAACAACGAAACAACGAAACAACGAAACAACGAAACAACGAAACAACGAAACAACGAAACAACGAAACAACGAAACAACGAAACAACGAAACAACGAAACAACGAAACAACGAAACAACGAAACAACGAAACAACGAAACAACGAAACAACGAAACAACGAAACAACGAAACAACGAAACAACGAAACAACGAAACAACGAAACAACGAAACAACGAAACAACGAAACAACGAAACAACGAAACAACGAAACAACGAAACAACGAAACAACGAAAACAACGAAACAACGAAACAACGAAACAACGAAACAACGAACCAACGAACCAACGAACCAACGAACCAACGAACAAACGAACAAACGAACAACCGAACAAAGTGACAAAGAAAAAAAGAACCAACGAAACAACGAAACAACGAAACAACGAAACAACGAAACAACGAAACAACGAAACAACGAAACAACGAAACAACGAAACAACGAAACAACGAAACAACGAAACAACGAAACAACGAAACAACGAAACAACGAAACAACGAAACAACGAAACAACGAAACAACGAAACAACGAAACAACGAAACAACGAAACAACGAAACAACGAAACAACGAAACAACGAAACAACGAAACAACGAAACAACGAAACAACGAAACAACGAAACAACGAAACAACGAAACAACGAAACAACGAAACAACGAAACAACGAAACAACGAAACAACGAAACAACGAAACAACGAAACAACGAAACAACGAAACAACGAACCAACGAACCAACGAACCAACGAACCAACGAACCAACGAACCAACGAACCAACGAACCAACGAACCAACGAACCAACGAACCAACGAACCAACGAACAAACGAACCAACGAAACAACGAAACAACGAAACAACGAAACAACGAAACAACGAAACAACGAAACAACGAAACAACGAAACAACGAAACAACGAAACAACGAAACAACGAAACAACGAAACAACGAAACAACGAAACAACGAACCGACGAACAAACGAACAAACGAACAAACGAACAAACGAAAAAACGAACAAACGAACAAACGAACAAACGAACAAACGAACAAACCAACTAAGTGACAAAGAAACAAAAGAACCAACGAAACAACGAAACAACTAAACAACGAAACAACGAAACAACGAAACAACGAAACAACGAACCAACGAACCAACGAACCAACGAACCAACGAACCAACGAACCAACGAACCAACGAACCAACGAACCAACGAACCAACGAACCAACGAACCAACGAACCAACGAACCAACGAACCAACGAACCAACGAACCAACGAACCAACGAACCAACGAACCAACGAACCAACGAACCAACGAACCAACGAACCAACGAACCAACGAACCAACGAACCAACGAACCAACGAACCAACGAACCAACGAACCAACGAACTAACGAACCAACGAACCAACGAACCAACGAACCAACGAACCAACGAACCAACGAACCAACGAACCAACGAACCAACGAACCAACGAACCAACGAACCAACGAACCAACGAACCAACGAACCAACGAACCAACGAACCAACGAACCAACGAACCAACGAACCAACGAACCAACGAACCAACGAACCAACGAACCAACGTACCAACGAACCAACGAACCAACGAACCAACGAACCTACGAACCGACGAACCGACGAACCGACGAACCGACGAACCGACGAACCGACGAACCGACGAACCGACGAACCGACGAACCGACGAACCGACGAACCGACGAACCGACGAACAAACGAACAAACGAACAAACGAACCAACGAACAAACGAACAAACGAACAAACGAACCAACGAACCAACGAACCAACGAACCAACGAACCAACGAACCAACGAAACAACGAAACAACGAAACAACGAAACAACGAAACAACGAATCAACGAAGCAACGAAGCAACGAAGCAACGAAGCAACGAAGCAACGAAGCAACGAAGCAACGAAGCAACGAAACAAAGAAACAACGAAACAACGAAACAACGAAACAACGAAACAACGAAACAACGAAACAACGAAACAACGAAACAACGAAACAACGAAACAACGAAACAACGAAACAACGAACAACGAAACAACGAACCAACGAACCAACGAACCAACGAACCAACGAACAAACGAACAAACGAACAACCGAACAAAGTGACAAAGAAAAAAAGAACCAACGAAACAACGAAACAACGAAACAACGAAACAACGAAACAACGAAACAACGAAACAACGAAACAACGAAACAACGAAACAACGAAACAACGAAACAACGAAACAACGAAACAACGAAACAACGAAACAACGAAACAACGAAACAACGAAACAACGAAACAACGAAACAACGAAACAACGAAACAACGAAACAACGAAACAACGAAACAACGAAACAACGAAACAACGAAACAACGAAACAACGAAACAACGAAACAACGAAACAACGAAACAACGAAACAACGAAACAACGAAACAACGAAACAACGAAACAACGAAACAACGAAACAACGAAACAACGAAACAACGAAACAACGAAACAACGAACCAACGAACCAACGAACCAACGAACCAACGAACAAACGAAGAAACGAACAAACGAACAAACGAACAAACGAACAAACGAACCAACGGACCAACGAACCAACGAACCAACGAACCAACGAACCAACGAACCAACGAACCAACGAACCAACGAACCAACGAACCAACGAACCAACGAACCAACGAACCAACGAACCTTCGAACCAACGAAACAAACGATCCAACGAACCAACGAACCAACGAACCAACGAACCAATGAACCAACGAACCAACGAACAAACGAACAAACGAACAAACGAACAAAGTGACAAAGAAAGAAAAGAACCAACGAAACAACGAAACAACGAAACAACGAAACAACGAAACAACGAAACAACGAAACAACGAAACAACGAAACAACGAAACAACGAAACAACGAAACAACGAAACAACGAAACAACGAAACAACGAAACAACGAAACAACGAAACAACGAAACAACGAAACAACGAAACAACGAAACAACGAAACAACGAAACAACGAAACAACGAAACAACGAAACAACGAAACAACGAAACAACGAAACATCGAAACAACGAAACAACGAAACAACGAAACAACGAAACAACGAAACAACGAAACAACGAAACAACGAAACAACGAAACAACGAAACAACGAAACAACGAAACAACGAAACAACGAAACAACGAAACAACGAAACAACGAAACAACGAAACAACGAAACAACGAAACAACGAAACAACGAAACAACGAAACAACGAAACAACGAAACAACGAAACAACGAAACAACGAAACAACGAAACAACGAAACAACGAAACAACGAAACAACGAAACAACGAAACAACGAAACAACGAAACAACGAAACAACGAAACAACGAAACGAAACAACGAAACAACGAAACAACGAAACAACGAAACAACGAAACAACGAAACAACGAAACAACGAAACAGCGAAACAACGAAACAACGAAACAACGAAACAACGAAACAACGAAACAACGAAACAACGAAACAACGAAACAACGAAACAACGAAACAACGAAACAACGAAACAACGAAACAACGAAACAACGAAACAACGAACCAACGAACCAACGAACCAACGAACCAACGAACAAACGAACAAACGAACAACCGAACAAAGTGACAAAGAAAAAAAGAAACAACGAAACAACGAAACAACGAAACAACGAAACAACGAAACAACGAAACAACGAAACAACGAAACAACGAAACAACGAAACAACGAAACAACGAAACAACGAAACAACGAAACAACGAAACAACGAAACAACGAAACAACGAAACAACGAAACAACGAAACAACGAAACAACGAAACAAGGAAACAACGAAACAACGATACAACGAAACAACGAAACAACGAAACAACGAACAACGAAACAACGAAACAACGAAACAACGAAACAACGAAACAACGAAACAACGAAACAACGAAACAACGAAACAACGAAACAACGAAACAACGAAACAACGAAACAACGAAACAACGAAACAACGAAACAACGAAACAACGAAACAACGAAACAACGAAACAACGAAACAACGAAACAACGAAACAACGAAACAACGAAACAACGAAACAACGAAACAACGAAACAACGAAACAACGAAACAACGAAACAACGAAACAACGAAACAACGAAACAACGAAACAACGAAACAACGAAACAACGAAACAACGAACCAACGAACCAACGAACCAACGAACCAACGAACAAACGAACAAACGAACAACCGAACAAAGTGACAAAGAAAAAAAGAACCAACGAAACAACGAAACAACGAAACAACGAAACAACGAAACAACTAAACAACGAAACAACGAAACAACGAAACAACGAAACAACGAAACAACGAAACAACGAAACAACGAAACAACGAAACAACGAAACAACGAAACAACGAAACAACGAAACAACGAAACAACGAAACAACGAAACAACGAAACAACGAAACAACGAAACAACGAAACAACGAAACAACGAAACAACGAAACAACGAAACAACGAAACAACGAAACAACGAAACAACGAAACAACGAAACAACGAAACAACGAAACAACGAAACAACGAAACAACGAAACAACGAAACAACGAAACAACGAAACAACGAAACAACGAAACAACGAAACAACGAAACAACGAAACAACGAAACAACGAAACAACGAAACAACGAAACACGAAACAACGAAACAACGAAACAACGAAACAACGAAACAACGAAACAACGAAACAACGAAACAACGAAACAACGAAACAACGAAACAACGAAACAACGAAACAACGAAACAACGAAACAACGAAACAACGAACCAACGAACCAACGAACCAACGAACCAACGAACCAACGAACCAACGAACCAACGAACCAACGAACCAGAACCAACGAACCAACGAACCAACGAACCAACGAACCAACGAACCAAACGAACAACGAAACAACGAAACAACGAAACAACGAAACAACGAAACAACGAAACAACGAAACAACGAAACAACGAAACAACGAAACAACGAAACAACGAAACAACGAAACAACGAAACAACGAAACAACGAACCAACGAACCAACGAACCAACGTACCAACGAACCAACGAACCGACGAACCGACGAACCGACGAACCGACGAACCGACGAACCGACGAACCGACGAACCGACGAACCGACGAACCGACGAACCGACGAACCGACGAACCGACGAACCGACGAACCGACGAACAAACGAACAAACGAACAAACGAACCAACGAACAAACGAACAAACGAACAAACGAACCAACGAACCAACGAACCAACGAACCAACGAACCAACGAACCAACGAACCAACGAAACAACGAAACAACGAAACAACGAAACAACGAAACAACGAATCAACGAAGCAACGAAGCAACGAAGCAACGAAGCAACGAAGCAACGAAGCAACGAAGCAACGAAGCAACGAAACAAAGAAACAACGAAACAACGAAACAACGAAACAACGAAACAACGAAACAACGAAACAACGAAACAACGAAACAACGAAACAACGAAACAACGAAACAACGAAACAACGAAACAACGAAACAACGAAACAACGAAACAACGAAACAACGAACCAACGAACCAACGAACCAACGAACCAACGAACAAACGAACAAACGAACAACCGAACAAAGTGACAAAGAAAAAAAGAACCAACGAAACAACGAAACAACGAAACAACGAAACAACGAAACAACGAAACAACGAAACAACGAAACAACGAAACAACGAAACAACGAAACAACGAAACAACGAAACAACGAAACAACGAAACAACGAAACAACGAAACAACGAAACAACGAAACAACGAAACAACGAAACAACGAAACAACGAAACAACGAAACAACGAAACAACGAAACAACGAAACAACGAAACAACGAAACAACGAAACAACGAAACAACGAAACAACGAAACAACGAAACAACGAAACAACGAAACAACGAAACAACGAAACAACGAAACAACGAAACAACGAAACAACGAAACAACGAAACAACGAAACAACGAAACAACGAAACAACGAAACAACGAAACAACGAAACAACGAAACAACGAAACAACGAAACAACGAAACAACGAAACAACGAAACAACGAAACAACGAAACAACGAAACAACGAAACAACGAAACAACGAAACAACGAAACAACGAAACAACGAAACAACGAAACAACGAAACAACGAAACAACGAAACAACGAAACAACGAAACAACGAAACAACGAAACAACGAAACAACGAAACAACGAAACAACGAAACAACGAAACAACGAAACAACGAAACAACGATACAACGAAACAACGAAACAACGAAACAACGAAACAACGAAACAACGAAACAACGAAACAACGAAACAACGAAACAACGAAACAACGAAACAACGAAACAACGAAACAACGAAACAACGAAACAACGAAACAACGAAACAACGAAACAACGAAACAACGAAACAACGAAACAACGAAACAACGAACCAACGAACCAACGAACCAACGAACCAACGAACCAACGAACCAACGAACCAACGAACCAACGAACCGACGAACAAACGAACAAACGAACAAACGAACAAACGAACAAACGAACAAACGAACAAACGAACAAACGAACCATCGAACCAACGAACCAACGAACTAACGAACCAACGAACCAACGAAACAACGAAACAACGAACCAACGAACCAACGAAACAACGAACCAACGAAACAACGAAACAACGAAACAACGAACCAACGAACCAACGAACCAACGAACCAACGAACCAACGAAACAACGAAACAACGAAACAACGAAACAACGAAACAACGAAACAACGAAACAACGAAACAACGAAACAACGAAACAACGAAACAACGAAACAACGAAACAACGAAACAACGAAACAACGAAACAACGAAACAACGAAACAACGAAACAACGAAACAACGAACCGACGAACAAACGAACAAACGAACAAACGAAAAAACGAACAAACGAACAAACGAACAAACGAACAAACGAACAACCGAACAAAGTGACAAAGAAAAAAAGAACCAACGAAACAACGAAACAACGAAACAACGAAACAACGAAACAACGAAACAACGAAACAACGAAACAACGAAACAACGAAACAACGAAACAACGAAACAACGAAACAACGAAACAACGAAACAACGAAACAACGAAACAACGAAACAACGAAACAACGAAACAACGAAACAACGAAACAACGAAACAACGAAACAACGAAACAACGAAACAACGAAACAACGAAACAACGAAACAACGAAACAACGAAACAACGAAACAACGAAACAACGAAACAACGAAACAACGAAACAACGAAACAACGAAACAACGAAACAACGAAACAACGAAACAACGAAACAACGAAACAACGAAACAACGAAACAACGAAACAACGAAACAACGAAACAACGAAACAACGAAACAACGAAACAACGAAACAACGAAACAACGAAACAACGAAACAACGAAACAACGAAACAACGAAACAACGAAACAACGAAACAACGAAACAACGAAACAACGAAACAACGAAACAACGAAACAACGAAACAACGAAACAACGAAACAACGATACAACGAAACAACGAAACAACGAAACAACGAAACAACGAAACAACGAAACAACGAAACAACGAAACAACGAAACAACGAAACAACGAAACAACGAAACAACGAAACAACGAAACAACGAAACAACGAAACAACGAAACAACGAAACAACGAAACAACGAAACAACGAAACAACGAACCAACGAACCAACGAACCAACGAACCAACGAACCAACGAACCAACGAACCAACGAACCGACGAACAAACGAACAAACGAACAAACGAACAAACGAACAAACGAACAAACGAACAAACGAACCATCGAACCAACGAACCAACGAACTAACGAACCAACGAACCAACGAAACAACGAAACAACGAACCAACGAACCAACGAAACAACGAACCAACGAAACAACGAAACAACGAAACAACGAACCAACGAACCAACGAACCAACGAACCAACGAACCAACGAAACAACGAAACAACGAAACAACGAAACAACGAAACAACGAAACAACGAAACAACGAAACAACGAAACAACGAAACAACGAAACAACGAAACAACGAAACAACGAAACAACGAAACAACGAAACAACGAAACAACGAAACAACGAACCGACGAACAAACGAACAAACGAAAAAACGAACAAACGAACAAACGAACAAACGAACAAACGAACAACCGAACAAAGTGACAAAGAAAAAAAGAACCAACGAAACAACGAAACAACGAAACAACGAAACAACGAAACAACGAAACAACGAAACAACGAAACAACGAAACAACGAAACAACGAAACAACGAAACAACGAAACAACGAAACAACGAAACAACGAAACAACGAAACAACGAAACAACGAAACAACGAAACAACGAAACAACGAAACAACGAAACAACGAAACAACGAAACAACGAAACAACGAAACAACGAAACAACGAAACAACGAAACAACGAAACAACGAAACAACGAAACAACGAAACAACGAAACAACGAAACAACGAAACAACGAAACAACGAAACAACGAAACAACGAAACAACGAAACAACGAAACAACGAAACAACGAAACAACGAAACAACGAAACAACGAAACAACGAAACAACGAAACAACGAAACAACGAAACAACGAAACAACGAAACAACGAAACAACGAAACAACGAAACAACGAAACAACGAAACAACGAAACAACGAAACAACGAAACAACGAAACAACGAAACAACGAAACAACGAAACAACGAAACAACGAAACAACGAAACAACGAAACAACGAAACAACGAAACAACGAAACAACGAAACAACGAAACAACGAAACAACGAAACAACGAAACAACGAAACAACGAAACAACGAAACAACGAAACAACGAAACAACGAAACAACGAAACAACGAAACAACGAAACAACGAAACAACGAAACAACGAAACAACGAAACAACGAAACAACGAAACAACGAAACAACGAAACAACGAAACAACGAAACAACGAAACAACGAACCAACGAACCAACGAACCAACGAACCAACGAACCAACGAACCAACGAACCAACGAACCAACGAACCAACGAACCAACGAACAAACGAACAAACGAACAAACGAACAAACGAACAAACGAAACAACGAAACAACGAAACAACGAAACAACGAACCGACGAACAAACGAACAAACGAACAAACGAACAAACGAACAAACGAACAAACGAACAAACGAACAAACGAAAAAACGAAAAAACGAAACAACGAAACAACGAAACAACGAAACAACGAAACAACGAAACAACGAAACAACGAAACAACGAAACAACGAAACAACGAAACAACGAAACAACGAAACAACGAAACAACGAAACAACGAAACAACGAAACAACGAAACAACGAAACAACGAAACAACGAAACAACGAAACAACGAAACAACGAAACAACGAAACAACGAAACAACGAAACAACGAAACAACGAAACAACGAAACAACGAAACAACGAAACAACGAAACAACGAAACAACGAAACAACGAAACAACGAAACAACGAAACAACGAAACAACGAAACAACGAAACAACGAAACAACGAAACAACGAAACAACGAAACAACGAAACAACGAAACAACGAAACAACGAAACAACGAAACAACGAAACAACGAAACAACGAAACAACGAAACAACGAAACAACGAAACAACGAAACAACGAAACAACGAAACAACGAACCAACGAAACAACGAACCAACGAACCAACGAACCAACGAACAAACGAACAAACGAACAACCGAACAAAGTGACAAAGAAACAAAGAAACAACGAAACAACGAAACAACGAAACAACGAAACAACGAAACAACGAAACAACGAAACAACGAAACAACGAAACAACGAAACAACGAAACAACGAAACAACGAAACAACGAAACAACGAAACAACGAAACAACGAAACAACGAAACAACGAAACAACGAAACAACGAAACAACGAAACAACGAAACAACGAAACAACGAAACAACGAAACAACGAAACAACGAAACAACGAAACAACGAAACAACGAAACAACGAAACAACGAAACAACGAAACAACGAAACAACGAAACAACGAAACAACGAAACAACGAAACAACGAAACAACGAAACAACGAAACAACGAAACAACGAAACAACGAAACAACGAAACAACGAAACAACGAAACAACGAAACAACGAAACAACGAAACAACGAAACAACGAAACAACGAAACAACGAAACAACGAAACAACGAAACAACGAAACAACGAAACAACGAAACAACGAAACAACGAAACAACGAAACAACGAAACAACGAAACAACGAAACAACGAAACAACGAAACAACGAGACAACGAGACAACGAGACAACGAGACAACGAGACAACGAAACAACGAAACAAGGAAACAACGAAACAACGAAACAACGAAACAACGAAACAACGAAACAACGAAACAACGAAACAACGAAACAACGAAACAACGAAACAACGAAACAACGAAACAACGAAACAACGAAACAACGAAACAACGAAACAACGAAACAACGAAACAACGAAACAACGAAACAACGAAACAACGAAACAACGAAACAACGAAACAACGAAACAACGAAACAACGAAACAACGAAACAACGAAACAACGAAACAACGAAACAACGAAACAACGAAACAACGAAACAACGAAACAACGAAACAACGAAACAACGAAACAACGAAACAACGAAACAACGAAACAACGAAACAACGAAACAACGAAACAACGAAACAACGAAACAACGAAACAACGAAACAACGAAACAACGAAACAACGAAACAACGAACCAACGAACCAACGAACCAACGAACCAACGAACAAACGAACAAACGAACAAACGAACAAACGAACAAACGAACAAACGAACAAACGAACAAACGAACTAAGTGACAAAGAAACAAAAGAACCAACGAAACAACGAAACAACGAAACAACGAAACAACGAAACAACGAAACAACGCAACAACGAAACAACGAAACAACGAAACAACGAAACAACGAAACAACGAAACAACGAAACAACGAAACAACGAAACAACGAAACAACGAAACAACGAAACAACGAAACAACGAAACAACGAAACAACGAAACAACGAAACAACCAAACAACGAAACAACGAAACAACGAAACAACGAAACAACGAAACAACGAAACAACGAAACAACGAAACAACGAAACAACGAAACAACGAAACAACGAAACAACGAAACAACGAAACAACGAAACAACGAAACAACGAAACAACGAAACAACGAAACAACGAAACAACGAAACAACGAAACAACGAACCAACGAACAAATGAACAAACGAACCAACGAACCTTCGAACCAACGATCCAACGAACCAACGAAACAACGAACCAACGAACCAACGAACCAACGAACCAACGAACAAACGAAGAAACGAACAAACGAACAAACGAACAAACGAACAAACGAACCAACGGACCAACGAACCAACGAACCAACGAACCAACGAACCAACGAACCAACGAACCAACGAACCAACGAACCAACGAACCAACGAACCAACGAACCAACGAACCAACGAACCTTCGAACCAACGAACAAACGATCCAACGAACCAACGAACCAACGAACCAACGAACCAATGAACCAACGAACCAACGAACAAACGAACAAACGAACAAACGAACAAAGTGACAAAGAAAGAAAAGAACCAACGAAACAACGAAACAACGAAACAACGAAACAACGAAACAACGAAACAACGAAACAACGAAACAACGAAACAACGACACAACGAAACAACGAAACAACGAAACAACGAAACAACGAAACAACGAAACAACGAAACAACGAAACAACGAAACAACGAAACAACGAAACAACGAAACAACGAAACAACGAAACAACGAAACAACGAAACAACGAAACAACGAAACAACGAAACAACGAAACAACGAAACAACGAAACAACGAAACAACGAAACAACGAAACAACGAAACAACGAAACAACGAAACAACGAAACAACGAAACAACGAAACAACGAAACAACGAAACATCGAAACAACGAAACAACGAAACAACGAAACAACGAAACAACGAAACAACGAAACAACGAAACAACGAAACAACGAAACAACGAAACAACGAAACAACGAAACAACGAAACAACGAAACAACGAAACAACGAAACAACGAAACAACGAAACAACGAAACAACGAAACAACGAAACAACGAAACAACGAAACAACGAAACAACGAAACAACGAAACAACGAAACAACGAAACAACGAAACAACGAAACAACGAAACAACGAAACAACGAAACAACGAAACAACGAAACAACGAAACAACGAAACAACGAAACAACGAAACAACGAAACAACGAAACAACGAAACAACGAAACAACGAAACAACGAAACAACGAAACAGCGAAACAACGAAACAGCGAAACAACGAAACAACGAAACAACGAAACAACGAAACAACGAAACAACGAAACAACGAAACAACGAAACAACGAAACAACGAAACAACGAAACAACGAAACAACGAAACAACGAAACAACGAAACAACGAAACAACGAAACAACGAAACAAGGAAACAACGAAACAACGAAACAACGAAACAACGAAACAACGAAACAACGAAACAACGAAACAACGAAACAACGAAACAACGAAACAACGAAACAACGAAACAACGAAACAACGAAACAACGAAACAACGAAACAACGAAACAACGAAACAACGAAACAACGAAACAACGAAACAACGAAACAACGAAACAACGAAACAACGAAACAACGAAACAACGAAACAACGAAACAACGAAACAACGAAACAACGAAACAACGAAACAACGAAACAACGAAACAACGAAACAACGAAACAACGAAACAACGAAACAACGAAACAACGAAACAACGAAACAACGAAACAACGAAACAACGAAACAACGAAACAACGAAACAACGAAACAACGAAACAACGAAACAACGAAACAACGAAACAACGAAACAACGAAACAACGAAACAACGAAACAACGAAACAACGAAACAACGAAACAACGAAACAACGAAACAACGAAACAACGAAACAACGAAACAACGAAACAACGAAACAACGAAACAACGAAACAACGAAACAACGAAACAACGAAACAACGAAACAGCGAAACAACGAAACAACGAAACAACGAAACAACGAAACAACGAAACAACGAAACAACGAAACAACGAAACAACGAAACAACGAAACAACGAAACAACGAAACAACGAAACAACGAAACAACGAAACAACGAAACAACGAAACAACGAACAAACGAACCAACGAAACAACGAAACAACGAAACAACGAAACAACGAAACAACGAAACAACGAAACAACGAAACAACGAAACAACGAAACAACGAAACAACGAACCGACGAACAAACGAACAAACGAACAAACGAAAAAACGAACAAACGAACAAACGAACAAACGAACAAACGAACAAACCAACTAAGTGACAAAGAAACAAAAGAACCAACGAAACAACGAAACAACTAAACAACGAAACAACGAAACAACGAAACAACGAAACAACGAACCAACGAACCAACGAACCAACGAACCAACGAACCAACGAACCAACGAACCAACGAACCAACGAACCAACGAACCAACGAACCAACGAACCAACGAACCAACGAACCAACGAACCAACGAACCAACGAACCAACGAACCAACGAACCAACGAACCAACGAACCAACGAACCAACGAACCAACGAACCAACGAAACAACGAAACAACGAAACAACGAAACAACGAAACAACGAATCAACGAAGCAACGAAGCAACGAAGCAACGAAGCAACGAAGCAACGAAGCAACGAAGCAACGAAACAAAGAAACAAAGAAACAACGAAACAACGAAACAACGAAACAACGAAACAACGAAACAACGAAACAACGAAACAACGAAACAACGAAACAACGAAACAACGAAACAACGAAACAACGAAACAACGAAACAACGAAACAACGAAACAACGAAACAACGAAACAACGAAACAACGAAACAACGAACCAACGAACCAACGAACCAACGAACAACCGAACAAAGTGACAAAGAAAAAAAGAACCAACGAAACAACGAAACAACGAAACAACGAAACAACGAAACAACGAAACAACGAAACAACGAAACAACGAAACAACGAAACAACGAAACAACGAAACAACGAAACAACGAAACAACGAAACAACGAAACAACGAAACAACGAAACAACGAAACAACGAAACAACGAAACAACGAAACAACGAAACAACGAAACAACGAAACAACGAAACAACGAAACAACGAAACAACGAAACACCGAAACAACGAAACAACGAAACAACGAAACAACGAAACAACGAAACAACGATACAACGAAACAACGAAACAACGAAACAACGAAACAACGAAACAACGAAACAACGAAACAACGAAACAACGAAACAACGAAACAACGAAACAACGAAACAACGAAACAACGAAACAACGAAACAACGAAACAACGAAACAACGAAACAACGAAACAACGAAACAACGAAACAACGAAACAACGAAACAACGAAACAACGAAACAACGAAACAACGAAACAACGAAACAACGAAACAACGAAACAACGAACCGACGAACAAACGAACAAACGAAAAAACGAACAAACGAACAAACGAACAAACGAACAAACGAACAACCGAACAAAGTGACAAAGAAAAAAAGAACCAACGAAACAACGAAAAAACGAAACAACGAAACAACGAAACAACGAAACAACGAAACAACGAAACAACGAAACATCGAAACAACGAAACAACGAAACAACGAAACAACGAAACAACGAAACAACGAAACAACGAACAACGAAACGAAACAACGAAACAACGAAACAACGAAACAACGAAACAACGAAACAACGAAACAACGAAACAACGAAACAACGAAACAACGAAACAACGAAACAACGAAACAACGAAACAACGAAACAACGAAACAACGAAACAACGAAACAACGAAACAACGAAACAACGAAACAACGAAACAACGAAACAACGAAACAACGAAACAACGAAACAACGAAACAACGAAACAACGAAACAACGAAACAACGAAACAACGAAACAACGAAACAACGAAACAACGAAACAACGAAACAACGAAACAACGAAACAACGAAACAACGAAACAACGAAACAACGAAACAACGAAACAACGAAACAACGAAACAACGAAACAACGAAACAACGAAACAACGAAACAACGAAACAACGAAACAACGAAACAACGAAACAACGAAACAACGAAACAACGAAACAACGAAACAACGAAACAACGAAACAACGAAACAACGAAACAACGAAACAACGAAACAACGAAACAACGAAACAACGAAACAACGAAACAACGAAACAACGAAACAACGAAACAACGAAACAACGAAACAACGAAACAACGAAACAACGAAACAACGAAACAACGAAACAACGAAACAACGAAACAACGAAACAACGAAACAACGAAACAACGAAACAACGAACCAACGAACCAACGAACCAACGAACCAACGAACCAACGAACCAACGAACCAACGAACCAACGAACCAACGAACCAACGAACCAACGAACCAACGAACCAACGAACCAACGAACCAACGAACAAACGAACAAACGAACAAACGAACAAACGAAACAACGAAACAACGAAACAACGAAACAACGAACCGACGAACAAACGAACAAACGAACAAACGAACAAACGAACAAACGAACAAACGAACAAACGAAAAAACGAAACAACGAAACAACGAAACAACGAAACAACGAAACAACGAAACAACGAAACAACGAAACAACGAAACAACGAAACAACGAAACAACGAAACAACGAAACAACGAAACAACGAAACAACGAAACAACGAAACAACGAAACAACGAAACAACGAAACAACGAAACAACGAAACAACGAAACAACGAAACAACGAAACAACGAAACAACGAAACAACGAAACAACGAACCAACGAACCAACGAACCGACGAACAAACGAACAAACGAACAAACGAACAAACGAACAAACGAACAAACGAACAAACGAACAAACGAACAAACGAACAAACGAACAAACGAACAAACGAACAAACGAACAAACGAACAAACGAACGAACCAACGAACCAACGAACCAACGAACCAACGAACCAACGAACCAACGAAACAACGAACCAACGAACCAACGAACCAACGAACCAACGAACCAACGAACCAACGAACCAACGAACCAACGAACCAACGAACCAACGAACAAACGAACAAACGAACAAACGAACAAACGAACAAACGAACCAACGAACCAACGAACCAACGAACCAACGAACCAACGAAACAACGAACCAAAGAACCAACGAACCAACGAACCAACGAACCAACGAACCAACGAACCAACGCACCAACACACCAACGAACAAACGAACAAACGAACAAACGAACTAAGTGACAAAGAAACAAAAGAACCAACGAAACAACGAAACAACGAAACAACGAAACAACGAAACAACGAAACAACGCAACAACGAAACAACGAAACAACGAAACAACGAAACAACGAAACAACGAAACAACGAAACAACGAAACAACGAAACAACGAAACAACGAAACAACGAAACAACGAAACAACGAAACAACGAAACAACGAAACAACGAAACAACGAAACAACGAAACAACGAAACAACGAAACAACGAAACAACGAAACAACGAAACAACGAAACAACGAAACAACGAAACAACGAAACAACGAAACAACGAAACAACGAAACAACGAAACAACGAAACAACGAAACAACGAAACAACGAAACAACGAAACAACGAAACAACGAAACAACGAAACAACGAAACAACGAAACAACGAAACAACGAAACAACGAAACAACGAAGCAACGAAGCAACGAAGCAACGAAGCAACGAAACAACGAAACAACGAAACAACGAAACAACGAAACAACGAAACAACGAAACAACGAAACAACGAAACAACGAAACAACGAAACAACGAAACAACGAAACAACGAAACAACGAAACAACGAAACAACGAAACAACGAAACAACGAAACAACGAAACAACGAAACAACGAAACAACGAAACAACGAAACAACGAAACAACGAAACAACGAAACAACGAAACAACGAAACAACGAAACAACGAAACAACGAAACAACGAAACAACGAAACAACGAAACAACGAAACAACGAAACAACGAAACAACGAAACAACGAAACAACGAAACAACGAAACAACGAAACAACGAAACAACGAAACAACGAAACAACGAAACAACGAAACAACGAAACAACGAAACAACGAAACAACGAAACAACGAAACAACGAAACAACGAAACAACGAAACAACGAAACAACGAAACAACGAAACAACGAAACAACGAAACAACGAAACAACGAAACAACGAAACAACGAAACAACGAAACAACGAAACAACGAAACAACGAAACAACGAAACAACGAAACAACGAAACAACGAAACAACGAAACAACGAAACAACGAACCAACGAAACAACGAACCAACGAACCAACGAACCAACGAACAAACGAACAAACGAACAACCGAACAAAGTGACAAAGAAAAAAAGAACCAACGAAACAACGAAACAACGAAACAACGAAACAACGAAACAACGAAACAACGAAACAACGAAACAACGAAACAACGAAACAACGAAACAACGAAACAACGAAACAACGAAACAACGAAACAACGAAACAACGAAACAACGAAACAACGAAACAACGAAACAACGAAACAACGAAACAACGAAACAACGAAACAACGAAACAACGAAACAACGAAACAACGAAACAACGAAACAACGAAACAACGAAACAACGAAACAACGAAACAACGAAACAACGAAACAACGAAACAACGAAACAACGAAACAACGAAACAACGAAACAACGAAACAACGAAACAACGAAACAACGAAACAACGAAACAACGAAACAACGAAACAACGAAACAACGAAACAACGAAACAACGAAACAACGAAACAACGAAACAACGAAACAACGAAACAACGAAACAACGAAACAACGAAACAACGAAACAACGAAACAACGAAACAACGAAACAACGAAACAACGAAACAACGAAACAACGAAACAACGAATCAACGAAACAACGAAACAACGAAACAACGAAACAACGAAACAACGAAACAACGAAACAACGAAACAACGAAACAACGAAACAACGAAACAACGAAACAACGAAACAACGAAACAACGAAACAACGAAACAACGAAACAACGAAACAACGAAACAACGAAACAACGAACCAACGAACCAACGAACCAACGAACCAACGAACCAACGAACAAACGAACAAACGAACAAACGAACAAACGAACAAACGAACAAACGAACTAAGTGACAAAGAAACAAAAGAACCAACGAAACAACGAAACAACGAAACAACGAAACAACGAAACAACGCAACAACGAAACAACGAAACAACGAAACAAAGAAACAACGAAACAACGAAACAACGAAACAACGAAACAACGAAACAACGAAACAACGAAACAACGAAACAACGAAACAACGAAACAACGAAACAACGAAACAACGAAACAACGAAACAACCAAACAACGAAACAACGAAACAACGAAACAACGAAACAACGAAACAACGAAACAACGAAACAACGAAACAACGAAACAACGAAACAACGAAACAACGAAACAACGAAACAACGAAACAACGAAACAACGAAACAACGAAACAACGAAACAACGAAACAACGAAACAACGAAACAACGAAACAACGAACCAACGAACAAATGAACAAACGAACCAACGAACCTTCGAACCAACGATCCAACGAACCAACGAAACAACGAACCAACGAACCAACGAACCAACGAACCAACGAACAAACGAAGAAACGAACAAACGAACAAACGAACAAACGAACAAACGAACAAACGAACCAACGGACCAACGAACCAACGAACCAACGAACCAACGAACCAACGAACCAACGAACCAACGAACCAACGAACCAACGAACCAACGAACCAACGAACCAACGAACCAACGAACCTTCGAACCAACGAACAAACGATCCAACGAACCAACGAACCAACGAACCAACGAACCAATGAACCAACGAACCAACGAACAAACGAACAAACGAACAAACGAACAAAGTGACAAAGAAAGAAAAGAACCAACGAAACAACGAAACAACGAAACAACGAAACAACGAAACAACGAAACAACGAAACAACGAAACAACGAAACAACGAAACAACGAAACAACGAAACAACGAAACAACGAAACAACGAAACAACGAAACAACGAAACAACGAAACAACGAAACAACGAAACAACGAAACAACGAAACAACGAAACAACGAAACAACGAAACAACGAAACAACGAAACAACGAAACAACGAAACATCGAAACAACGAAACAACGAAACAACGAAACAACGAAACAACGAAACAACGAAACAACGAAACAACGAAACAACGAAACAACGAAACAACGAAACAACGAAACAACGAAACAACGAAACAACGAAACAACGAAACAACGAAACAACGAAACAACGAAACAACGAAACAACGAAACAACGAAACAACGAAACAACGAAACAACGAAACAACGAAACAACGAAACAACGAAACAACGAAACAACGAAACAACGAAACAACGAAACAACGAAACAACGAAACAACGAAACAACGAAACAACGAAACAACGAAACAACGAAACAACGAAACAACGAAACAACGAAACAACGAAACAACGAAACAGCGAAACAACGAAACAACGAAACAACGAAACAACGAAACAACGAAACAACGAAACAACGAAACAACGAAACAACGAAACAACGAAACAACGAAACAACGAAACAACGAAACAACGAAACAACGAAACAACGAACCAACGAACCAACGAACCAACGAACCAACGAACAAACGAACAAACGAACAACCGAACAAAGTGACAAAGAAAAAAAGAAACAACGAAACAACGAAACAACGAAACAACGAAACAACGAAACAACGAAACAACGAAACAACGAAACAACGAAACAACGAAACAACGAAACAACGAAACAACGAAACAACGAAACAACGAAACAACGAAACAACGAAACAACGAAACAACGAAACAACGAAACAACGAAACAACGAAACAACGAAACAACGAAACAACGAAACAACGAAACAACGAAACAACGAAACAACGAAACAACGAAACAACGAAACAACGAAACAACGAAACAACGAAACAACGAAACAACGAAACAACGAAACAACGAAACAACGAAACAACGAAACAACGAAACAACGAAACAACGAAACAACGAAACAACGAAACAACGAAACAACGAAACAACGAAACAACGAAACAACGAAACAACGAAACAACGAAACAACGAAACAACGAAACAACGAAACAACGAAACAACGAAACAACGAAACAACGAAACAACGAAGCAACGAAACAACGAAACAACGAAACAACGAAACAACGAAACAACGAAACAACGAAACAACGAAACAACGAAACAACGAAACAACGAAACAACGAAACAACGAAACAACGAAACAACGAAACAACGAAACAACGAAACAACGAAACAACGAAACAACGAGACAACGAGACAACGAGACAACGAGACAACGAAACAACGAAACAAGGAAACAAGGAAACAACGAAACAACGAAACAACGAAACAACGAAACAACGAAACAACGAAACAACGAAACAACGAAACAACGAAACAACGAAACAACGAAACAACGAAACAACGAAACAACGAAACAACGAAACAACGAAACAACGAAACAACGAAACAACGAAACAACGAAACAACGAAACAACGAAACAACGAAACAACGAAACAACGAAACAACGAAACAACGAAACAACGAAACAACGAAACAACGAAACAACGAAACAACGAAACAACGAAACAACGAAACAACGAAACAACGAATCAACGAAACAACGAAACAACGAAACAACGAAACAACGAAACAACGAAACAACGAAACAACGAAACAACGAAACAACGAAACAACGAAACAACGAAACAACGAAACAACGAAACAACGAAACAACGAAACAACGAAACAACGAAACAACGAAACAACGAACCAACGAACCAACGAACCAACGAACAAACGAACAAACGAACAAACGAACAAACGAACAAACGAACAAACGAACTAAGTGACAAAGAAACAAAAGAACCAACGAAACAACGAAACAACGAAACAACGAAACAACGAAACAACGCAACAACGAAACAACGAAACAACGAAACAAAGAAACAACGAAACAACGAAACAACGAAACAACGAAACAACGAAACAACGAAACAACGAAACAACGAAACAACGAAACAACGAAACAACGAAACAACGAAACAACGAAACAACGAAACAACGAAACAACGAAACAACGAAACAACGAAACAACCAAACAACGAAACAACGAAACAACGAAACAACGAAACAACGAAACAACGAAACAACGAAACAACGAAACAACGAAACAACGAAACAACCAAACAACGAAACAACGAAACAACGAAACAACGAAACAACGAAACAACGAAACAACGAAACAACGAAACAACGAAACAACGAAACAACGAAACAACGAAACAACGAAACAACGAAACAACGAAACAACGAAACAACGAAACAACGAAACAACGAACCAACGAACAAATGAACAAACGAACCAACGAACCTTCGAACCAACGATCCAACGAACCAACGAAACAACGAACCAACGAACCAACGAACCAACGAACCAACGAACAAACGAAGAAACGAACAAACGAACAAACGAACAAACGAACAAACGAACAAACGAACCAACGGACCAACGAACCAACGAACCAACGAACCAACGAACCAACGAACCAACGAACCAACGAACCAACGAACCAACGAACCAACGAACCAACGAACCAACGAACCAACGAACCTTCGAACCAACGAACAAACGATCCAACGAACCAACGAACCAACGAACCAACGAACCAACGAACCAATGAACCAACGAACCAACGAACAAACGAACAAACGAACAAACGAACAAAGTGACAAAGAAAGAAAAGAACCAACGAAACAACGAAACAACGAAACAACGAAACAACGAAACAACGAAACAACGAAACAACGAAACAACGAAACAACGAAACAACGAAACAACGAAACAACGAAACAACGAAACAACGAAACAACGAAACAACGAAACAACGAAACAACGAAACAACGAAACAACGAAACAACGAAACAACGAAACAACGAAACAACGAAACAACGAAACAACGAAACAACGAAACAACGAAACAACGAAACAACGAAACAACGAAACAACGAAACATCGAAACAACGAAACAACGAAACAACGAAACAACGAAACAACGAAACAACGAAACAACGAAACAACGAAACAACGAAACAACGAAACAACGAAACAACGAAACAACGAAACAACGAAACAACGAAACAACGAAACAACGAAACAACGAAACAACGAAACAACGAAACAACGAAACAACGAAACAACGAAACAACGAAACAACGAAACAACGAAACAACGAAACAACGAAACAACGAAACAACGAAACAACGAAACAACGAAACAACGAAACAACGAAACAACGAAACAACGAAACAACGAAACAACGAAACAACGAAACAACGAAACAACGAAACAACGAAACAACGAAACAACGAAACAACGAAACAACGAAACAACGAAACAACGAAACAACGAAACAACGAAACAACGAAACAGCGAAACAACGAAACAACGAAACAACGAAACAACGAAACAACGAAACAACGAAACAACGAAACAACGAAACAACGAAACAACGAAACAACGAAACAACGAAACAACGAAACAACGAAACAACGAAACAACGAAACAACGAAACAACGAACCAACGAACCAACGAACCAACGAACCAACGAACAAACGAACAAACGAACAACCGAACAAAGTGACAAAGAAAAAAAGAAACAACGAAACAACGAAACAACGAAACAACGAAACAACGAAACAACGAAACAACGAAACAACGAAACAACGAAACAACGAAACAACGAAACAACGAAACAACGAAACAACGAAACAACGAAACAACGAAACAACGAAACAACGAAACAACGAAACAAGGAAACAACGAAACAACGAAACAACGAAACAACGAAACAACGAAACAACGAAACAACGAAACAACGAAACAACGAAACAACGAAACAACGAAACAACGAAACAACGAAACAACGAAACAACGAAACAACGAAACAACGAAACAACGAAACAACGAAACAACGAAACAACGAAACAACGAAACAACGAAACAACGAAACAACGAAACAACGAAACAACGAAACAACGAAACAACGAAACAACGAAACAACGAAACAACGAAACAACGAAACAACGAAACAACGAAACAACGAAACAACGAAACAACGAAACAACGAAACAACGAAACAACGAAACAACGAAACAACGAAACAACGAAACAACGAAACAACGAAACAACGAAACAACGAAACAACGAAACAACGAAACAACGAAACAACGAACCAACGAACCAACGAACCAACGAACCAACGAA
>NW_027485935.1:0-28671 GCF_050908995.1 Andrena cerasifolii
GGCCAAAATCTAGCGAAAATTTTCAGAATGCACAACATTGGGCTTTATAACAGGAGAACATGCCGTCGAAAGAGATGGCACAAAGTAACGTCTCCGGAGAGCAAATCAAGGAGCGAGAAGTGGCGCAGGTGTTTCGAGACAGTGACTGTTTAACGAAGAGTCGCACAATTTTCGAACGCCTCTTGAAAGGCCTGCGCCTCTGATTTGATACTTTTAAGCGATGCCTTTGAAGCTGTAGTTTAGTATACCCCTTTCCACTTCATGTTCTCCTGATATATTGGCCAAAATCTGGCGAAAATTTTCCGAATGCACAAAATTGGGCTTTGTAAAAGGAGAACATGCCGTCGATAGAGATGGCACAAAGTAACGTCTCCGGGGAACAAATCAAAGAGCGAGAAGTGGCGCAGACGTTTCGAGACAGTGACTGTTTAACGAAGAACGCAGAATTTTCGAACGACTCTTGAAAGGCCTGCGCCTCTTATTTGCAACTTTAAGGCGATGCATTTGAAGCTGAAATTTAGTATACCTCTTTCCACTTCATTTTCTCCTGATATATTGGCCAAAATCTAGCGAAAATTTTCAGAATGCATAAAATTGGGCTTTGTAACAGGAGAACATGCCGTCGAAAGAGATGGCACAAAGTAACGTCTCCGGAGAGCAAATCAAAGAGCGAGATGTGGCGCAGATGTTTCGACACAGTGGCTGATTAACGAAGAGACGCAGAATTTTCGAACACCTCTTGAAAGGCCTGCGCCTCTGATTTGCAACTTTTAAGCGATGCCTTTGAAGCTGAAATTTAGTATACCTCTTTCCACTTCATTTTCTCCTGATTTATTGGCCAAAATCTGGCGAAAATTTTCCGAATGCACAAAATTGGGCTTTGTAACAGGAGAACATGCCGTCGAAAGAGATGGCACAAAGTAACGTCTCCGGAGAGCAAATCAAAGAGCGAGATGTGGCGCAGATGTTTCGAGACAGTGACTGTTTAACGAAGAAACGCAGAATTTTCGAACGACTCTTGAAAGGCCTGCGCCTCTTATTTGCAACTTTAAGGCGATGCCTTTGAAGCTGAAATTTAGTATACCTCTTTCCACTTCATTTTCTCCTGATATATTCGCCAAAATCTGGCGAAAATATCGAGAATACACAAAATTGAGCTTTGTAACAGGAGAACATGCCGTCGAAAGAGATGGCACAAAGTAACGTCTCCGGAGAGCAAATCAAGGAGCGAGAAGTGGCGCAGGTGTTTCGAGACAGTGACTGTTTAACGAAGAGATGCAGAATTTTCGAACGCCTCTTGAAAGGCCTGCGCCTCTTATTTGATACTTTTAAGCGATGCCTTTGAAGCTGAAATTTAGTATACCTCTTTCCACTTCATTTTCTCCTGATTTATTGGCCAAAATCTGGCGAAAATTTTCCGAATGCACAAAATTGGGCTTTGTAACAGGAGAACATGCCGTCGAAAGAGATGGCACAAAGTAACGTCTCCGGAGAGCAAATCAAAGAGCGAGATGTGGCGCAGATGTTTCGAGACAGTGACTGTTTAACGAAGAAACGCAGAATTTTCGAACGACTCTTGAAAGGCCTGCGCCTCTTATTTGCAACTTTAAGGCGATGCCTTTGAAGCTGAAATTTAGTATACCTCTTTCCACTTCATTTTCTCCTGATATATTCGCCAAAATCTGGCGAAAATATCGAGAATACACAAAATTGAGCTTTGTAACAGGAGAACATGCCGTCGAAAGAGATGGAACAATATAACGTCGCCGGACAGCAAACGAAGGAGCGAGAAGTGGCGCAGGTGTTTCGAGACAGTGACTGTTTCACGAAGAGACGCAGAATTTTCGAAAGCCTCTTGAAAGGCCTGCGCCTCTTAATTGCAACTTTAAGGCGATGCCTTTGAGGCTGAAGTTTAGTATACCTCTTTCCACTTCATGTTCTCCTGATATATTGGCCAAAATCTAGCGAAAATTTTCAGAATGCACAACATTGGGCTTTATAACAGGAGAACATGCCGTCGAAAGAGATGGCACAAAGTAACGTCTCCGGAGAGCAAATCAAGGAGCGAGAAGTGGCGCAGGTGTTTCGAGACAGTGACTGTTTAACGAAGAGATGCAGAATTTTCGAACGCCTCTTGAAAGGCCTGCGCCTCTGATTTGATACTTTTAAGCGATGCCTTTGAAGCTGTAGTTTAGTATACCCCTTTCCACTTCATGTTCTCCTGATATATTGGCCAAAATCTGGCGAAAATTTTCCGAATGCACAAAATTGGGCTTTGTAAAAGGAGAACATGCCGTCGATAGAGATGGCACAAAGTAACGTCTCCGGGGAACAAATCAAAGAGCGAGAAGTGGCGCAGACGTTTCGAGACAGTGACTGTTTAACGAAGAACGCAGAATTTTCGAACGACTCTTGAAAGGCCTGCGCCTCTTATTTGCAACTTTAAGGCGATGCATTTGAAGCTGAAATTTAGTATACCTCTTTCCACTTCATTTTCTCCTGATATATTGGCCAAAATCTAGCGAAAATTTTCAGAATGCATAAAATTGGGCTTTGTAACAGGAGAACATGCCGTCGAAAGAGATGGCACAAAGTAACGTCTCCGGAGAGCAAATCAAAGAGCGAGATGTGGCGCAGATGTTTCGACACAGTGGCTGATTAACGAAGAGACGCAGAATTTTCGAACACCTCTTGAAAGGCCTGCGCCTCTGATTTGCAACTTTTAAGCGATGCCTTTGAAGCTGAAATTTAGTATACCTCTTTCCACTTCATTTTCTCCTGATTTATTGGCCAAAATCTGGCGAAAATTTTCCGAATGCACAAAATTGGGCTTTGTAACAGGAGAACATGCCGTCGAAAGAGATGGCACAAAGTAACGTCTCCGGAGAGCAAATCAAAGAGCGAGATGTGGCGCAGATGTTTCGAGACAGTGACTGTTTAACGAAGAAACGCAGAATTTTCGAACGACTCTTGAAAGGCCTGCGCCTCTTATTTGCAACTTTAAGGCGATGCCTTTGAAGCTGAAATTTAGTATACCTCTTTCCACTTCATTTTCTCCTGATATATTCGCCAAAATCTGGCGAAAATATCGAGAATACACAAAATTGAGCTTTGTAACAGGAGAACATGCCGTCGAAAGAGATGGAACAATATAACGTCTCCGGACAGCAAACGAAGGAGCGAGAAGTGGCGCAGGTGTTTCGAGACAGTGACTGTTTCACGAAGAGACGCAGAATTTTCGAAAGCCTCTTGAAAGGCCTGCGCCTCTTAATTGCAACTTTAAGGCGATGCCTTTGAAGCTGAAGTTTATTATACCACTTTCCACTTCATGTTCTCCTGATATATTGGCCAAAATCTAGCGAAAATTTTCAGAATGCACAACATTGGGCTTTATAACAGGAGAACATGCCGTCGAAAGAGATGGCACAATGTAACGTCTCCGGAGAGCAAATCAAGGAGCGAGAAGTGGCGCAGGTGTTTCGAGACAGTGACTGTTTAACGAAGAGATGCAGAATTTTCGAACGCCTCTTGAAAGGACTGCGCCTCTTATTTGATACTTTTAAGCGATGCCTTTGAAGCTGAAATTTAGTATACCTCTTTCCACTTCATTTTCTCCTGATTTATTGGACAAAATCTGGCGAAAATTTCGAGAATACACAAAATTGGGCTTTGTAACAGGAGAACATGCCGTCGAAAGAGATGGAACAAAGTAATATCTCCGGAGAGCAAAGCAAAGAGCGAGAAGTGGCGCAGATGTTTCGAGACAGTGACTGTTTAACGAAGAGTCGCACAATTTTCGAACGCCTCTTGAAAGGCCTGCGCCTCTGATTTGATACTTTTAAGCGATGCCTTTGAAGCTGTAGTTTAGTATACCCCTTTCCACTTCATGTTCTCCTGATATATTGGCCAAAATCTGGCGAAAATTTTCCGAATGCACAAAATTGGGCTTTGTAAAAGGAGAACATGCCGTCGATAGAGATGGCACAAAGTAACGTCTCCGGGGAACAAATCAAAGAGCGAGAAGTGGCGCAGACGTTTCGAGACAGTGACTGTTTAACGAAGAACGCAGAATTTTCGAACGACTCTTGAAAGGCCTGCGCCTCTTATTTGCAACTTTAAGGCGATGCATTTGAAGCTGAAATTTAGTATACCTCTTTCCACTTCATTTTCTCCTGATATATTGGCCAAAATCTAGCGAAAATTTTCAGAATGCATAAAATTGGGCTTTGTAACAGGAGAACATGCCGTCGAAAGAAATGGCACAAAGTAACGTCTCCGGAGAGCAAATCAAAGAGCGAGATGTGGCGCAGATGTTTCGACACAGTGGCTGATTAACGAAGAGACGCAGAATTTTCGAACACCTCTTGAAAGGCCTGCGCCTCTGATTTGCAACTTTAAGGCGATGCCTTTGAAGCTGTAGTTTAGTATACCCCTTTCCACTTCATGTTCTCCTGATATATTGGCCAAAATCTGGTGAAAATTTTCCGAATGCACAAAATTGGGCTTTGTAAAAGGAGAACATGCCGTCGATAGAGATGGCACAAAGTAACGTCTCCGGGGAACAAATCAAAGAGCGAGAAGTGGCGCAGACGTTTCGAGACAGTGACTGTTTAACGAAGAACGCAGAATTTTCGAACGACTCTTGAAAGGCCTGCGCCTCTTATTTGCAACTTTAAGGCGATGCATTTGAAGCTGAAATTTAGTATACCTCTTTCCACTTCATTTTCTCCTGATATATTGGCCAAAATCTGGCGAAAATATCGAGAATACACAAAATTGAACTTTATAACAGGATAACATGCCGTCGAAAGAGATGGAACAATATAACGTCTCCGGACAGCAAACGAAGGAGCGAGAAGTGGCGCAGGTGTTTCGAGACAGTGACTGTTTCACGAAGAGACGCAGAATTTTCGAAAGCCTCTTGAAAGGCCTGCGCCTCTTAATTGCAACTTTAAGGCGATGCCTTTGAAGCTGAAATTTAGTATACCTCTTTCCACTTCATTTTCTCCTGATATATTGGCCAAAATCTGGCGAAAATTTTCAGAATGCATAAAATTGGGCTTTGTAACAGGAGAACATGCCGTCGAAAGAGATGGCACAAAGTAACGTCTCCGGAGAGCAAATCAAAGAGCGAGATGTGGCGCAGATGTTTCGACACAGTGGCTGATTAACGAAGAGACGCAGAATTTTCGAACGCCTCTTGAAAGGCCTGCGCCTCTTATTTGATACTTTTAAGCGATGCCTTTGAAGCTGAAATTTAGTATACCTCTTTCCACTTCATTTTCTCCTGATTTATTGGCCAAAATCTGCCGAAAATTTTCCGAATGCACAAAATTGGGCTTTGTAACAGGAGAACATGCCGTCGAAAGAGATGGCACAAAGTAACGTCTCCGGAGAGCAAATCAAAGAGCGAGATGTGGCGCAGATGTTTCGACACAGTGGCTGATTAACGAAGAGACGCAGAATTTTCGAACACCTCTTGAAAGGCCTGCGCCTCTTATTTGCAACTTTAAGGCGATGCCTTTGAAGCTGTAGTTTAGTATACCCCTTTCCACTTCATGTTCTCCTGATATATTGGCCAAAATCTGGTGAAAATTTTCCGAATGCACAAAATTGGGCTTTGTAAAAGGAGAACATGCCGTCGATAGAGATGGCACAAAGTAACGTCTCCGGGGAACAAATCAAAGAGCGAGAAGTGGCGCAGACGTTTCGAGACAGTGACTGTTTAACGAAGAACGCAGAATTTTCGAACGACTCTTGAAAGGCCTGCGCCTCTTATTTGCAACTTTAAGGCGATGCATTTGAAGCTGAAATTTAGTATACCTCTTTCCACTTCATTTTCTCCTGATATATTGGCCAAAATCTGGCGAAAATATCGAGAATACACAAAATTGAACTTTATAACAGGATAACATGCCGTCGAAAGAGATGGAACAATATAACGTCTCCGGACAGCAAACGAAGGAGCGAGAAGTGGCGCAGGTGTTTCGAGACAGTGACTGTTTCACGAAGAGACGCAGAATTTTCGAAAGCCTCTTGAAAGGCCTGCGCCTCTTAATTGCAACTTTAAGGCGATGCCTTTGAAGCTGAAATTTAGTATACCTCTTTCCACTTCATTTTCTCCTGATATATTGGCCAAAATCTAGCGAAAATTTTCAGAATGCATAAAATTGAGCTTTGTAACAGGAGAACATGCCGTCGAAAGAGATGGCACAAAGTAACGTCTCCGGAGAGCAAATCAAAGAGCGAGATGTGGCGCAGATGTTTCGACACAGTGGCTGATTAACGAAGAGACGCAGAATTTTCGAACGCCTCTTGAAAGGCCTGCGCCTCTTATTTGATACTTTTAAGCGATGCCTTTGAAGCTGAAATTTAGTATACCTCTTTCCACTTCATTTTCTCCTGATTTATTGGCCAAAATCTGCCGAAAATTTTCCGAATGCACAAAATTGGGCTTTGTAACAGGAGAACATGCCGTCGAAAGAGATGGCACAAAGTAACGTCTCCGGAGAGCAAATCAAAGAGCGAGATGTGGCGCAGATGTTTCGACACAGTGGCTGATTAACGAAGAGACGCAGAATTTTCGAACACCTCTTGAAAGGCCTGCGCCTCTTATTTGCAACTTTAAGGCGATGCCTTTGAAGCTGAAATTTAGTATACCTGTTTCCACTTCATTTTCTCCTGATTTATTGGCGAAAATCTGGCGAAAATTTCGAGAATACACAAAATTGGGCTTTGTAACAGGAGAACATGCCGTCGAAAGAGATGGCCCAAAGTAACGTCTCCGGAGAGCAAATCAAGGAGCGAGATGTGGCGCAGATGTTTCGAGACAGTGGTTGATTATCGAAGAGACGCAGAATTTTCGAACACCTCTTGAAAGGCCTGCGCCTCTTATTTGCAACTTTAAGGCGATGCCTTTGAAGCTGAAATTTAGTATACCTCTTTCCACTTCATTTTCTCCTGATTTATTGGCGAAAATCTGGCGAAAATTTCGAGAATACACAAAATTGGGCTTTGTAGCAGGAGAATATGCCGTCGAAAGAGATGGCACAAAGTAACGTCTCCGGAGAGCAAATCAAGGAGCGAGAAGTGGCGCAGGTGTTTCGAGACAGTGACTGTTTAACGAAGAGATGCAGAATTTTCGAACGCCTCTTGAAAGGCCTGCGCCTCTTATTTGATACTTTTAAGCGATACCTTTGAAGCTGAAATTTAGTATACCTCTTTCTACTTCATTTTCTCCTGATTTATTGGCCGAAATCTGGCGAAAATTTCGAGAATACACAAAATTGGGCTTTGTAACAGGAGAACATGCCGTCGAAAGAGATGGAACAAAGTAATGTCTCCGGAGAGCAAATCAAAGAGCGAGAAGTGGCGCAGATGTTTCGAGACAGTGACTGTTTAACGAAGAGTCGCACAATTTTCGAACGCCTCTTGAAAGACCTGCGCCTCTGATTTGATACTTTTAAGCGATGCCTTTGAAGCTGTAGTTTAGTATACCCCTTTCCACTTCATGTTCTCCTGATATATTGGCCAAAATCTGGCGAAAATTTTCCGAATGCACAAAATTGGGCTTTGTAAAAGGAGAACATGCCGTCGATAGAGATGGCACAAAGTAACGTCTCCGGAGAGCAAATCAAGGAGCGAGAAGTGGCGCAGGTGTTTCGAGACAGTGACTGTTTAACGAAGAAACGCAGAATTTTCGAACGACTCTTGAAAGGCCTGCGCCTCTTATTTGATACTTTAAGGCGATGCCTTTGAAGCTGAAATTTAGTATACCTCTTTCCACTTCATGTTCTCATGATATATTGGCCAAAATCTGGTGAATATTTTCAGAATGCACAAAATTGCGCTTTGTAACAGGAGAACATGCCGTCGAAAGAGATGGCACAAAGTAACGCCTTCGGAGAGCAAATCAATGAGCGAGAAGTGGCGCAGATGTTTCGAGACAGTGACAGCTTAACGAAGAGACGCAGAATTTTCGAACGACCCTTGAAGGGCCTCCGCCTCGTATTGGCAACTTTAAGGCGATGCCTTTGAAGATGAAATTTAGTATACCTCTTTCCACTTCATGTTGTCATGATATATTGGCCAAAATCTGGTGAATATTTTCAGAATGCACAAAATTGCGCTTTGTAACAGGAGAACATGCCGTCGAAAGAGATGGCACAAAGTAACGCCTTCGGAGAGCAAATCAATGAGCGAGAAGTGGCGCAGATGTTTCGAGACAGTGACTGCTTAACGAAGAGACGCAGAATTTTCGAACGCCTCTTGAAAGGCCTGCGCCTCGTATTGGCAACGTTAAGGCGATGCCTTTGAAGATGAAATTTAGTATACCTCTTTCCACTTCATTTTCTCATGATATATTGGCCAAAATTTGGCGAAAATTTTCAGAATGCACAAAATTGGGCTTTGTAACAGGAAAACATGCTGTCGAAAGAGATGGCACAAAGTAACGTCTCCGGAGAGCAAATCAAAGAGCCAGAAGTGGCGCAGATGTTTCGAGACAGTGACTGCTTAACGAAGAGACGCAGAATTTTCGAACGCCTCTTGAAAGGCCTGCGCCTCGTATTGGCAACTTTAAGGCGATGCCTTTGAAGCTGAAATTTAGTATACCTCTTTCCACTTCATGTTCTCATGATATATTGGCCAAAATCTGGTGAATATTTTCAGAATGCACAAAATTGGGCTTTGTAACTGGAGAACATGCCGTCGAAAGAGATGGCACAAAGTTTCGTCTCCGGAGAGCAAATCAAAGAGCGAGAAGTGGCGCAGATGTTTCCAGACAGTGACTGCTTAACGAAGAGACGCAGAATTTTCGAACGCCTCTTGAAAGGCCTGCGCCTCGTATTGGCAACGTTAAGGCTATGCCTTTGAAGCTGAAATTTAGTATACCTCTTTCCACTTCATGTTCTCCTGATGTATTGGCCAAAATTTGGCGAAAATTTTCAGAATGCACAAAATTGGGCTTTGTAACAGGAAAACATGCTGTCGAAAGAGATGGCACAAAGTAACGTCTCCGGAGAGCAAATCAAAGAGCGAGAAGTGGCGCAGATGTTTCCAGACAGTGACTGCTTAACGAAGAGACGCAGAATTTTCGAACGCCTCTTGAAAGGAATGCGCCTCTTATTAGCAACTTTAAGGCGATGCCTTTGAAGCTGAAATTTATTACACCTCTTTCCACTTCATGTTCTCATGATATATTGGCCAACATCTGGTGAATATTTTCAGAATGCACAAAATTGCGCTTTGTAACAGGAGAACATGCCGTCGAAAGAGATGGCACAAAGTAACGCCTTCGGAGAGCAAATCAATGAGCGAGAAGTGGCGCAGATGTTTCGAGACAGTGACTGCTTAACGAAGAGACGCAGAATTTTCGAACGCCTCTTGAAAGGCCTGCGCCTCGTATTGGCAACGTTAAGGCGATGCCTTTGAAGATGAAATTTAGTATACCTCTTTCCACTTCATTTTCTCATGATATATTGGCCAAAATCTGGCTAAAATTTTCAGAATGCACAAAATTACGCATTGTAACAGGAGAACATGCCGTCGAAAGAGATGGCACATAGTAACGTCTCCGGAGAGCAAATCAAAGAGCGAGAAGTGGCGCAGATGTTTCGAGACAGTGACTGCTTAACGAAGAGACGCAGAATTTTCGAACGCCTCTTGAAAGGCCTGCGCCTCGTATTGGCAACGTTAAGGCGATGCCTTTGAAGCTGAAATTTATTACACCTCATACACTTCATGTTCTCCTGATACATTGGCCAAAATCTGGTGAATATTTTCAGAATGCACAAAATTGGGCTTTGTAACTGGAGAACATGCCGTCGAAAGAGATGGCACAAAGTTACGTCTCCGGAGAGCAAATCAAAGAGCGAGAAGTGGCGCAGATGTTTCGAGACAGTGACTGCTTAACGAAGAGACGCAGAATTTTCGAACGCCTCTTGAAAGGCATCAGCCTCGTATTGGCAACTTTAAGGCGATGCCTTTGAAGCTGAAATTTAGTATACCTCTTTCCACTTCATGTTCTCATGATATATTGGCCAAAATCTGGTGAATATTTTCAGAATGCACAAAATTGCGCTTTGTAACAGGAGAACATGCCGTCGAAAGAGATGGCACAAAGTAACGCCTTCGGAGAGCAAATCAATGAGCGAGAAGTGGCGCAGATGTTTCGAGACAGTGATAGCTTAACGAAGAGACGCAGAATTTTCGAACGACCCTTGAAGGGCCTCCGCCTCGTATTGGCAACTTTAAGGCGATGCCTTTGAAGATGAAATTTAGTATACCTCTTTCCACTTCATGTTGTCATGATATATTGGCCAAAATCTGGTGAATATTTTCAGAATGCACAAAATTGCGCTTTGTAACAGGAGAACATGCCGTCGAAAGAGATGGCACAAAGTAACGCCTTCGGAGAGCAAATCAATGAGCGAGAAGTGGCGCAGATGTTTCGAGACAGTGACTGCTTAACGAAGAGACGCAGAATTTTCGAACGCCTCTTGAAAGGCCTGCGCCTCGTATTGGCAACGTTAAGGCGATGCCTTTGAAGATGAAATTTAGTATACCTCTTTCCACTTCATTTTCTCATGATATATTGGCCAAAATTTGGCGAAAATTTTCAGAATGCACAAAATTGGGCTTTGTAACAGGAAAACATGCTGTCGAAAGAGATGGCACAAAGTAACGTCTCCGGAGAGCAAATCAAAGAGCGAGAAGTGGCGCAGATGTTTCCAGACAGTGACTGCTTAACGAAGAGACGCAGAATTTTCGAACGCCTCTTGAAAGGCCTGCGCCTCGTATTGGCAACATTAAGGCGATGCCTTTGAAGCTGAAATTTAGTATACCTCTTTCCACTTCATGTTCTCATGATATATTGGCCAAAATCTGGTGAATATTTTCAGAATGCACAAAATTGCGCTTTGTAACAGGAGAACATGCCGTCGAAAGAGATGGCACAAAGTAACGCCTTCGGAGAGCAAATCAATGAGCGAGAAGTGGCGCAGATGTTTCGAGACAGTGACTGCTTAACGAAGAGACGCAGAATTTTCGAACGCCTCTTGAAAGGCCTCCGCCTCGTATTGGCAACTTTAAGGCGATGCCTTTGATGCTGAAATTTAGTATACCTCTTTCCACTTCATGTTCTCATGATATATTGGCCAAAATCTGGTGAATATTTTCAGAATGCACAAAATTGCGCTTTGTAACAGGAGAACATGCCGTCGAAAGAGATGGCACAAAGTAACGCCTTCGGAGAGCAAATCAATGAGCGAGAAGTGGCGCAGATGTTTCGAGACAGTGACTGCTTAACGAAGAGACGCAGAATTTTCGAACGCCTCTTGAAATGCCTGCGCCTCTTATTTGCAACTTTAAGGCGATGCCTTTGAAGATGAAATTTAGTATACCTCTTTCCACTTCATTTTCTCATGATATATTGGCCAAAATCTGGCTAAAATTTTCAGAATGCACAAAATTACGCATTGTAACAGGAGAACATGCCGTCGAAAGAGATGGCACATAGTAACGTCTCCGGAGAGCAAATCAAAGAGCCAGAAGTGGCGCAGATGTTTCGAGACAGTGACTGCTTAACGAAGAGACGCAGAATTTTCGAACGCCTCTTGAAAGGCCTGCGCCTCGTATTGGCAACTTTAAGGCGATGCCTTTGAAGCTGAAATTTAGTATACCTCTTTCCACTTCATGTTCTCATGATATATTGGCCAAAATCTGGTGAATATTTTCAGAATGCACAAAATTGGGCTTTGTAACTGGAGAACATGCCGTCGAAAGAGATGGCACAAAGTTTCGTCTCCGGAGAGCAAATCAAAGAGCGAGAAGTGGCGCAGATGTTTCCAGACAGTGACTGCTTAACGAAGAGACGCAGAATTTTCGAACGCCTCTTGAAAGGCCTCCGCCTCGTATTGGCAACTTTAAGGCGATGCCTTTGAAGCTGAAATTTAGTATACCTCTTTCCACTTCATGTTCTCATGATATATTGGCCAAAATCTGGTGAATATTTTCAGAATGCACAAAATTGCGCTTTGTAACAGGAGAACATCCCGTCGAAAGAGATGGCACAAAGTAACGCCTTCGGAGAGCAAATCAATGAGCGAGAAGTGGCGCAGATGTTTCGAGACAGTGACTGCTTAACGAAGAGACGCAGAATTTTCGAACGCCTCTTGAAAGGCCTGCGCCTCGTATTGGCAACGTTAAGGCTATGCCTTTGAAGCTGAAATTTAGTATACCTCTTTCCACTTCATGTTCTCCTGATGTATTGGCCAAAATTTGGCGAAAATTTTCAGAATGCACAAAATTGGGCTTTGTAACAGGAAAACATGCTGTCGAAAGAGATGGCACAAAGTAATGTCTCCGGAGAGCAAATCAAAGAGCGAGAAGTGGCGCAGATGTTTCCAGACAGTGACTGCTTAACGAAGAGACGCAGAATTTTCGAACGCCTCTTGAAAGGAATGCGCCTCTTATTAGCAACTTTAAGGCGATGCCTTTGAAGCTGAAATTTATTACACCTCTTTCCACTTCATGTTCTCCTGATACATTGGCCAAAATCTGGTGAATATTTTCAGAATGCACAAAATTGGGCTTTGTAACTGGAGAACATGCCGTCGAAAGAGATGGCACAAAGTAATGTCTCCGGAGAGCAAATCAAAGACCGAGAAGTGGCGCAGATGTTTCGAGACAGTGACTATTTAACGAAGAGACGCAGAATTTTCGAACGCCTCTTGAAATGCCTGCGCCTCTTATTTGCAACTTTAAGGCGATGCCTTTGAAGTTGAAATTTAGTGTACCTCTTTGCACTTCATGTTCTCCTGATATATTGGCCAAAATCTGGCGAATATATTCAGAATGCACAAAATTGCGCTTTGTACAAGAGAACATGTCGTCGAAAGAGATGGCACAAAGTAACGTCTCCGGAGAGCAAATCAAAGAGCGAGAAGTGGCGCAGATGTTTCGAGACAGTGACAGCTTAACGAAGAGACGCAGAATTTTCGAACGCCCCTTGAAAGGCCTCCGCCTCGTATTGGCAACTTTAAGGCGATGCCTTTGAAGATGAAATTTAGTATACCTCTTTCCACTTCATTTTCTCATGATATATTGGCCAAAATCTGGCTAAAATTTTCAGAATGCACAAAATTACGCATTGTAACAGGAGAACATGCCGTCGAAAGAGATGGCACATAGTAACGTCTCCGGAGAGCAAATCAAAGAGCCAGAAGTGGCGCAGTTGTTTCGAGACAGTGACTGCTTAACGAAGAGACGCAGAATTTTCGAACGCCTCTTGAAAGGCCTGCGCCTCGTATTGGCAACTTTAAGGCGATGCCTTTGAAGCTGAAATTTAGTATACCTCTTTCCACTTCATGTTCTCATGATATATTGGCCAAAATCTGGTGAATATTTTCAGAATGCACAAAATTGCGCTTTGTAACAGGAGAACATGCCGTCGAAAGAGATGGCACAAAGTAACGCCTTCGGAGAGCAAATCAATGAGCGAGAAGTGGCGCAGATGTTTCGAGACAGTGACTGCTTAACGAAGAGACGCAGAATTTTCGAACGCCTCTTGAAAGGCCTGCGCCTCGTATTGGCAACGTTAAGGCGATGCCTTTGAAGATGAAATTTAGTATACCTCTTTCCACTTCATTTTCTCATGATATATTGGCCAAAATCTGGCTAAAATTTTCAGAATGCACAAAATTACGCATTGTAACAGGAGAACATGCCGTCGAAAGAGATGGCACATAGTAACGTCTCCGGAGAGCAAATCAAAGAGCGAGAAGTGGCGCAGATGTTTCGAGACAGTGACTGCTTAACGGAGAGACGCAGAATTTTCGAACGCCTCTTGAAAGGCCTCAGCCTCGTATTGGCAACTTTAAGGCGATGCCTTTGAAGCTGAAATTTAGTATACCTCTTTCCACTTCATGTTCTCATGATATATTGGCCAAAATCTGGTGAATATTTTCAGAATGCACAAAATTGCGCTTTGTAACAGGAGAACATGCCGTCGAAAGAGATGGCACAAAGTAACGCCTTCGGAGAGCAAATCAATGAGCGAGAAGTGGCGCAGATGTTTCGAGACAGTGACTGCTTAACGAAGAGACGCAGAATTTTCGAACGCCTCTTGAAAGGCCTGCGCCTCGTATTGGCAACGTTAAGGCGATGCCTTTGAAGATGAAATTTAGTATACCTCTTTCCACTTCATTTTCTCATGATATATTGGCCAAAATCTGGCTAAAATTTTCAGAATGCACAAAATTACGCATTGTAACAGGAGAACATGCCGTCGAAAGAGATGGCACATAGTAACGTCTCCGAAGAGCAAATCAAAGAGCGAGAAGTGGCGCAGATGTTTCGAGACAGTGACTGCTTAACGAAGAGACGCAGAATTTTCGAACGCCTCTTGAAAGGCCTGCGCCTCGTATTGGCAACGTTAAGGCGATGCCTTTGAAGCTGAAATTTATTACACCTCATCCACTTCATGTTCTCCTGATACATTGGCCAAAATCTGGTGAATATTTTCAGAATGCACAAAATTGGGCTTTGTAACTGGAGAACATGCCGTCGAAAGAGATGGCACAAAGTTACGTGTCCGGAGAGCAAATCAAAGAGCGAGAAGTGGCGCAGATGTTTCCAGACAGTGACTGCTTAACGAAGAGACGCAGAATTTTCGAACGCCTCTTGAAAGGCCTCAGCCTCGTATTGGCAACTTTAAGGCGATGCCTTTGAAGCTGAAATTTAGTATACCTCTTTCCACTTCATGTTCTCATGGTATATTGGCCAAAATCTGGTGAATATTTTCAGAATGCACAAAATTGCGCTTTGTAACAGGAGAACATGCCGTCGAAAGAGATGGCACAAAGTAACGCCTTCGGAGAGCAAATCAATGAGCGAGAAGTGGCGCAGATGTTTCGAGACAGTGACAGCTTAACGAAGAGACGCAGAATTTTCGAACGACCCTTGAAAGGCCTCCGCCTCGTATTGGCAACTTTAAGGCGATGCCTTTGAAGATGAAATTTAGTATACCTCTTTCCACTTCATGTTGTCATGATATATTGGCCCAAATCTGGTAAATATTTTCAGAATGCACAAAATTGCGCTTTGTAACAGGAGAACATGCCGTCGAAAGAGATGGCACAAAGTAACGCCTTCGGAGAGCAAATCAATGAGCGAGAAGTGGCGCAGATGTTTCGAGACAGTGACTGCTTAACGAAGAGACGCAGAATTTTCGAACGCCTCTTGAAAGGCCTGCGCCTCGTATTGGCATCGTTAAGGCGATGCCTTTGAAGATGAAATTTAGTATACCTCTTTCCACTTCATTTTCTCATGATATATTGGCCAAAATTTGGCGAAAATTTTCAGAATGCACAAAATTGGGCTTTGTAACAGGAAAACATGCTGTCGAAAGAGATGGCACAAAGTAACGTCTCCGGAGAGCAAATCAAAGAGCGAGAAGTGGCGCAGATGTTTCCAGACAGTGACTGCTTAACGAAGAGACGCAGAATTTTCGAACGCCTCTTGAAAGGCCTGCGCCTCGTATTGGCAACATTAAAGCGATGCCTTTGAAGCTGAAATTTAGTATACCTCTTTCCACTTCATGTTCTCATGATTTATTGGCCACAATCTGGCGAAAATTTTCAGAATGCACAAAATTACGCTTTGTAACAGGAGAACATGCCGTCGAAAGATATGGCACAAAGTAACGTCTCCGGAGAGCATATCAAAGAGCGAGAAGTGGCGCAGATGTTTCGAGACAGTGACAGCTTAACGAAGAGACGCAGAATTTTCGAACGCCCCTTGAAAGGCCTCCGCCTCGTATTGGCAACTTTAAGGCGATGCCTTTGAAGCTGAAATTTAGTATACCTCTTTCCACTTCATGTTCTCATGATATATTGGCCAAAATCTGGTGAATATTTTCAGAATGCACAAAATTGCGCTTTGTAACAGGAGAACATGCCGTCGAAAGAGATGGCACAAAGTAACGCCTTCGGAGAGCAAATTAATGAGCGAGAAGTGGCGCAGATGTTTCGAGACAGTGACTGCTTAACGAAGAGACGCAGAATTTTCGAACGCCTCTTGAAAGGCCTCCACCTCGTATTGGCAACTTTAAGGCGATGCCTTTGATGCTGAAATTTAGTATACCTCTTTCCACTTCATGTTCTCATGATATATTGGCCAACATCTGGTGAATATTTTCAGAATGCACAAAATTGCGCTTTGTAACAGGAGAACATGCCGTCGAAAGAGATGGCACAAAGTAACGCCTTCGGAGAGCAAATCAATGAGCGAGAAGTGGCGCAGATGTTTCGAGACAGTGACTGCTTAACGAAGAGACGCAGAATTTTCGAACGCCTCTTGAAATGCCTGCGCCTCTTATTTGCAACTTTAAGGCGATGCCTTTGAAGTTGAAATTTAGTGTACCTCTTTCCACTTCATGTTCTCCTGATACATTGGCCAAAATCTGGTGAATATTTTCAGAATGCACAAAATTGGGCTTTGTAACTGGAAAACATGCTGTCGAAAGAGATGGCACAAAGTAACGTCTCCGGAGAGCAAATCAAAGAGCGAGAAGTGGCGCAGATGTTTCCAGACAGTGACTGCTTAACGAAGAGACGCAGAATTTTCGAACGCCCCTTGAAAGGCCTCCGCCTCGTATTGGCAACTTTAAGGCGATGCCTTTGAAGATGAAATTTAGTATACCTCTTTCCACTTCATTTTCTCATGATATATTGGCCAAAATCTGGCTAAAATTTTCAGAATGCACAAAATTACGCATTGTAACAGGAGAACATGCCGTCGAAAGGGATGGCACATAGTAACGTCTCCGGAGAGCAAATCAAAGAGCGAGAAGTGGCGCAGATGTTTCGAGACAGTGACTGCTTAACGAAGAGACGCAGAATTTTCGAACGCCTCTTGAAAGGCCTGCGCCTCGTATTGGCAACATTAAGGCGATGCCTTTGAAGCTGAAATTTAGTATACCTCTTTCCACTTCATGTTCTCCTGATATATTGGCCAAAATCTGGCGAATATTTTCAGAATGCACAAAATTGCGCTTTGTACAGGAAAACATGCTGTCGAAAGAGATGGCACAAAGTAACGTCTCCGGAGAGCAAATCAAAGAGCGAGAAGTGGCGCAGATGTTTCCAGACAGTGACTGCTTAACGAAGAGACGCAGAATTTTCGAACGCCTCTTGAAAGGCCTGCGCCTCGTATTGGCAACATTAAAGCGATGCCTTTGAAGCTGAAATTTAGTATACCTCTTTCCACTTCATGTTCTCATGATTTATTGGCCACAATCTGGCGAAAATTTTCAGAATGCACAAAATTACGCTTTGTACAGGAGAACATGCCGTCGAAAGATATGGCACAAAGTAACGTCTCCGGAGAGCATATCAAAGAGCGAGAAGTGGCGCAGATGTTTCGAGACAGTGACAGCTTAACGAAGAGACGCAGAATTTTCGAACGCCCCTTGAAAGGCCTCCGCCTCGTATTGGCAACTTTAAGGCGATGCCTTTGAAGCTGAAATTTAGTATACCTCTTTCCACTTCATGTTCTCATGATATATTGGCCAAAATCTGGTGAATATTTTCAGAATGCACAAAATTGCGCTTTGTAACAGGAGAACATGCCGTCGAAAGAGATGGCACAAAGTAACGCCTTCGGAGAGCAAATTAATGAGCGAGAAGTGGCGCAGATGTTTCGAGACAGTGACTGCTTAACGAAGAGACGCAGAATTTTCGAACGCCTCTTGAAAGGCCTCCACCTCGTATTGGCAACTTTAAGGCGATGCCTTTGATGCTGAAATTTAGTATACCTCTTTCCACTTCATGTTCTCATGATATATTGGCCAACATCTGGTGAATATTTTCAGAATGCACAAAATTGCGCTTTGTAACAGGAGAACATGCCGTCGAAAGAGATGGCACAAAGTAACGCCTTCGGAGAGCAAATCAATGAGCGAGAAGTGGCGCAGATGTTTCGAGACAGTGACTGCTTAACGAAGAGACGCAGAATTTTCGAACGCCTCTTGAAATGCCTGCGCCTCTTATTTGCAACTTTAAGGCGATGCCTTTGAAGTTGAAATTTAGTGTACCTCTTTGCACTTCATGTTCTCCTGATATATTGGCCAAAATCTGGCGAATATTTTCAGAATGCACAAAATTGCGCTTTGTACAAGAGAACATGTCGTCGAAAGAGATGGCACAAAGTAACGTCTCCGGAGAGCAAATCAAAGAGCGAGAAGTGGCGCAGATGTTTCGAGACAGTGACAGCTTAACGAAGAGACGCAGAATTTTCGAACGCCCCTTGAAAGGCCTCCGCCTCGTATTGGCAACTTTAAGGCGATGCCTTTGAAGATGAAATTTAGTATACCTCTTTCCACTTCATTTTCTCATGATATATTGGCCAAAATCTGGCTAAAATTTTCAGAATGCACAAAATTACGCATTGTAACAGGAGAACATGCCGTCGAAAGGGATGGCACATAGTAACGTCTCCGGAGAGCAAATCAAAGAGCGAGAAGTGGCGCAGATGTTTCGAGACAGTGACTGCTTAACGAAGAGACGCAGAATTTTCGAACGCCTCTTGAAAGGCCTGCGCCTCGTATTGGCAACATTAAGGCGATGCCTTTGAAGCTGAAATTTAGTATACCTCTTTCCACTTCATGTTCTCATGATTTATTGGCCACAAACTGGCGAAAATTTTCAGAATGCACAAAATTACGCTTTGTAACAGGAGAACATGCCGTCGAAAGAGATGGCACAAAGTAACGTCTCCGGAGAGCATATCAAAGAGCGAGAAGTGGCGCAGATGTTTCGAGACAGTGACAGCTTAACGAAGAGACGCAGAATTTTCGAACGCCTCTTGAAAGGCCTCCGCCTCGTATTGGCAACTTTAAGGCGATGCCTTTGAAGATGAAATTTAGTATACCTCTTTCCACTTCATTTTCTCATGATATATTGGCCAAAATCTGGCTAAAATTTTCAGAATGCACAAAATTACGCATTGTAACAGGAGAACATGCCGTCGAAAGAGATGGCACATAGTAACGTCTCCGGAGAGCAAATCAAAGAGCGAGAAGTGGCGCAGATGTTTCGAGACAGTGACTGCTTAACGAAGAGACGCAGAATTTTCGAACGCCTCTTGAAAGGCCTGCGCCTCGTATTGGCAACTTTAAGGCGATGCCTTTGAAGCTGAAATTTATTACACCTCATCCACTTCATGTTCTCCTGATGTATTGGCCAAAATTTGGCGAAAATTTTCAGAATGCACAAAATTGGGCTTTGTAACAGGAAAACATGCTGTCGAAAGAGATGGCACAAAGTAACGTCTCCGGAGAGCAAATCAAAGAGCGAGAAGTGGCGCAGATGTTTCCAGACAGTGACTGCTTAACGAAGAGACGCAGAATTTTCGAACGCCTCTTGAAAGGAATGCGCCTCTTATTAGCAACTTTAAGGCGATGCCTTTGAAGCTGAAATTTATTACACCTCTTTCCACTTCATGTTCTCCTGATACATTGGCCAAAATCTGGTGAATATTTTCAGAAAGCACAAAATTGGGCTTTGTAACTGGAGAACATGCCGTCGAAAGAGATGGCACAAAGTAATGTCTCCGGAGAGCAAATCAAAGAGCGAGAAGTGGCGCAGATGTTTCGAGACAGTGACTATTTAACGAAGGGACGCAGAATTTTCGAACGCCTCTTGAAATGCCTGCGCCTCTTATTTGCAACTTTAAGGCGATGCCTTTGAAGCTGAAATTTAGTATACCTCTTTCCACTTCATGTTCTCCTGATGTATTGGCCAAAATTTGGCGAAAATTTTCAGAATGCACAAAATTGGGCTTTGTAACAGGAAAACATGCTGTCGAAAGAGATGGCACAAAGTAACGTCTCCGGAGAGCAAATCAAAGAGCGAGAAGTGGCGCAGATGTTTCCAGACAGTGACTGCTTAACGAAGAGACGCAGAATTTTCGAACGCCTCTTGAAAGGAATGCGCCTCTTATTAGCAACTTTAAGGCGATGCCTTTGAAGCTGAAATTTATTACACCTCTTTCCACTTCATGTTCTCCTGATACATTGGCCAAAATCTGGTGAATATTTTCAGAATGCACAAAATTGGGCTTTGTAACTGGAGAACATGCCGTCGAAAGAGATGGCACAAAGTAATGTCTCCGGAGAGCAAATCAAAGAGCGAGAAGTGGCGCAGATGTTTCGAGACAGTGACTATTTAACGAAGAGACGCAGAATTTTCGAACGCCTCTTGAAGTGCCTGCGCCTCTTATTTGCAACTTTAGGGCGATGCCTTTGAAGTTGAAATTTAGTGTACCTCTTTGCACTTCATGTTCTCCTGATATATTGGCCAAAATCTGGCGAATATTTTCAGAATGCACAAAATTGCGCTTTGTACAAGAGAACATGTCGTCGAAAGAGTTGGCACAAAGTAACGTCTCCGGAGAGCAAATCAAAGAGCGAGAAGTGGCGCAGATGTTTCGAGACAGTGACTGCTTAACGAAGAGACGCAGAATTTTCGAACGCCTCTTGAAAGGCCTGCGCCTCGTATTGGCAACGTTAAGGCGATGCCTTTGAAGCTGAAATTTATTACACCTCATCCACTTCATGTTCCCCTGATACATTGGCCAAAATCTGGTGAATATTTTCAGAATGCACAAAATTGGGCTTTGTAACTGGAGAACATGCCGTCGAAAGAGATGGCACAAAGTTTCGTCTCCGGAGAGCAAATCAAAGAGCGAGAAGTGGCGCAGATGTTTCCAGACAGTGACTGCTTAACGAAGAGACGCAGAATTTTCGAACGCCTCTTGAAAGGCCTCCTCCTCGTATTGGCAACTTTAAGGCGATGCCTTTGAAGCTGAAATTTAGTATACCTCTTTCCACTTCATGTTCTCATGATATATTGGCCAAAATCTGGTGAATATTTTCAGAATGCACAAAATTGCGCTTTGTAACAGGAGAACATGCCGTCGAAAGAGATGGCACAAAGTAACGCCTTCGGAGAGCAAATCAATGAGCGAGAAGTGGCGCAGATGTTTCGAGACAGTGACTGCTTAACGAAGAGACGCAGAATTTTCGAACGCCTCTTGAAAGGCCTGCGCCTCGTATTGGCAACTTTAAGGCGATGCCTTTGAAGCTGAAATTTAGTATACCTCTTTCCACTTCATGTTCTCCTGATGTATTGGCCAAAATTTGGCGAAAATTTTCAGAATGCACAAAATTGGGCTTTGTAACAGGAAAACATGCTGTCGAAAGAGATGGCACAAAGTAACGTCTCCGGAGAGCAAATCGAAGAGAGAGAAGTGGCGCAGATGTTTCCAGACAGTGACTGCTTAACGAAGAGACGCAGAATTTTCGAACGCCTCTTGAAAGGAATGCGCCTCTTATTAGCAACTTTAAGGCGATGCCTTTGAAGCTGAAATTTATTACACCTCTTTCCACTTCATGTTCTCCTGATACATTGGCCAAAATCTGGTGAATATTTTCAGAATGCACAAAATTGGGCTTTGTAACTGGAAAACATGCTGTCGAAAGAGATGGCACAAAGTAACGTCTCCGGAGAGCAAATCAAAGAGCGAGAAGTGGCGCAGATGTTTCCAGACAGTGACTGCTTAACGAAGAGACGCAGAATTTTCGAACGCCCCTTGAAAGGCCTCCGCCTCGTATTGGCAACTTTAAGGCGATGCCTTTGAAGATGAAATTTAGTATACCTCTTTCCACTTCATTTTCTCATGATATATTGGCCAAAATCTGGCTAAAATTTTCAGAATGCACAAAATTACGCATTGTAACAGGAGAACATGCCGTCGAAAGGGATGGCACATAGTAACGTCTCCGGAGAGCAAATCAAAGAGCGAGAAGTGGCGCAGATGTTTCGAGACAGTGACTGCTTAACGAAGAGACGCAGAATTTTCGAACGCCTCTTGAAAGGCCTGCGCCTCGTATTGGCAACATTAAGGCGATGCCTTTGAAGCTGAAATTTAGTATACCTCTTTCCACTTCATGTTCTCCTGATATATTGGCCAAAATCTGGCGAATATTTTCAGAATGCACAAAATTGCGCTTTGTACAGGAAAACATGCTGTCGAAAGAGATGGCACAAAGTAACGTCTCCGGAGAGCAAATCAAAGAGCGAGAAGTGGCGCAGATGTTTCCAGACAGTGACTGCTTAACGAAGAGACGCAGAATTTTCGAACGCCTCTTGAAAGGCCTGCGCCTCGTATTGGCAACATTAAAGCGATGCCTTTGAAGCTGAAATTTAGTATACCTCTTTCCACTTCATGTTCTCATGATTTATTGGCCACAATCTGGCGAAAATTTTCAGAATGCACAAAATTACGCTTTGTAACAGGAGAACATGCCGTCGAAAGATATGGCACAAAGTAACGTCTCCGGAGAGCATATCAAAGAGCGAGAAGTGGCGCAGATGTTTCGAGACAGTGACAGCTTAACGAAGAGACGCAGAATTTTCGAACGCCCCTTGAAAGGCCTCCGCCTCGTATTGGCAACTTTAAGGCGATGCCTTTGAAGCTGAAATTTAGTATACCTCTTTCCACTTCATGTTCTCATGATATATTGGCCAAAATCTGGTGAATATTTTCAGAATGCACAAAATTGCGCTTTGTAACAGGAGAACATGCCGTCGAAAGAGATGGCACAAAGTAACGCCTTCGGAGAGCAAATTAATGAGCGAGAAGTGGCGCAGATGTTTCGAGACAGTGACTGCTTAACGAAGAGACGCAGAATTTTCGAACGCCTCTTGAAAGGCCTCCACCTCGTATTGGCAACTTTAAGGCGATGCCTTTGATGCTGAAATTTAGTATACCTCTTTCCACTTCATGTTCTCATGATATATTGGCCAACATCTGGTGAATATTTTCAGAATGCACAAAATTGCGCTTTGTAACAGGAGAACATGCCGTCGAAAGAGATGGCACAAAGTAACGCCTTCGGAGAGCAAATCAATGAGCGAGAAGTGGCGCAGATGTTTCGAGACAGTGACTGCTTAACGAAGAGACGCAGAATTTTCGAACGCCTCTTGAAATGCCTGCGCCTCTTATTTGCAACTTTAAGGCGATGCCTTTGAAGTTGAAATTTAGTGTACCTCTTTGCACTTCATGTTCTCCTGATATATTGGCCAAAATCTGGCGAATATTTTCAGAATGCACAAAATTGCGCTTTGTACAAGAGAACATGTCGTCGAAAGAGATGGCACAAAGTAACGTCTCCGGAGAGCAAATCAAAGAGCGAGAAGTGGCGCAGATGTTTCGAGACAGTGACAGCTTAACGAAGAGACGCAGAATTTTCGAACGCCCCTTGAAAGGCCTCCGCCTCGTATTGGCAACTTTAAGGCGATGCCTTTGAAGATGAAATTTAGTATACCTCTTTCCACTTCATTTTCTCATGATATATTGGCCAAAATCTGGCTAAAATTTTCAGAATGCACAAAATTACGCATTGTAACAGGAGAACATGCCGTCGAAAGGGATGGCACATAGTAACGTCTCCGGAGAGCAAATCAAAGAGCGAGAAGTGGCGCAGATGTTTCGAGACAGTGACTGCTTAACGAAGAGACGCAGAATTTTCGAACGCCTCTTGAAAGGCCTGCGCCTCGTATTGGCAACATTAAGGCGATGCCTTTGAAGCTGAAATTTAGTATACCTCTTTCCACTTCATGTTCTCATGATTTATTGGCCACAATCTGGCGAAAATTTTCAGAATGCACAAAATTACGCTTTGTAACAGGAGAACATGCCGTCGAAAGAGATGGCACAAAGTAACGTCTCCGGAGAGCATATCAAAGAGCGAGAAGTGGCGCAGATGTTTCGAGACAGTGACAGCTTAACGAAGAGACGCAGAATTTTCGAACGCCTCTTGAAAGGCCTCCGCCTCGTATTGGCAACTTTAAGGCGATGCCTTTGAAGATGAAATTTAGTATACCTCTTTCCACTTCATTTTCTCATGATATATTGGCCAAAATCTGGCTAAAATTTTCAGAATGCACAAAATTACGCATTGTAACAGGAGAACATGCCGTCGAAAGAGATGGCACATAGTAACGTCTCCGGAGAGCAAATCAAAGAGCGAGAAGTGGCGCAGATGTTTCGAGACAGTGACTGCTTAACGAAGAGACGCAGAATTTTCGAACGCCTCTTGAAAGGCCTGCGCCTCGTATTGGCAACTTTAAGGCGATGCCTTTGAAGCTGAAATTTATTACACCTCATCCACTTCATGTTCTCCTGATGTATTGGCCAAAATTTGGCGAAAATTTTCAGAATGCACAAAATTGGGCTTTGTAACAGGAAAACATGCTGTCGAAAGAGATGGCACAAAGTAACGTCTCCGGAGAGCAAATCAAAGAGCGAGAAGTGGCGCAGATGTTTCCAGACAGTGACTGCTTAACGAAGAGACGCAGAATTTTCGAACGCCTCTTGAAAGGAATGCGCCTCTTATTAGCAACTTTAAGGCGATGCCTTTGAAGCTGAAATTTATTACACCTCTTTCCACTTCATGTTCTCCTGATACATTGGCCAAAATCTGGTGAATATTTTCAGAAAGCACAAAATTGGGCTTTGTAACTGGAGAACATGCCGTCGAAAGAGATGGCACAAAGTAATGTCTCCGGAGAGCAAATCAAAGAGCGAGAAGTGGCGCAGATGTTTCGAGACAGTGACTATTTAACGAAGGGACGCAGAATTTTCGAACGCCTCTTGAAATGCCTGCGCCTCTTATTTGCAACTTTAAGGCGATGCCTTTGAAGCTGAAATTTAGTATACCTCTTTCCACTTCATGTTCTCCTGATGTATTGGCCAAAATTTGGCGAAAATTTTCAGAATGCACAAAATTGGGCTTTGTAACAGGAAAACATGCTGTCGAAAGAGATGGCACAAAGTAACGTCTCCGGAGAGCAAATCAAAGAGCGAGAAGTGGCGCAGATGTTTCCAGACAGTGACTGCTTAACGAAGAGACGCAGAATTTTCGAACGCCTCTTGAAAGGAATGCGCCTCTTATTAGCAACTTTAAGGCGATGCCTTTGAAGCTGAAATTTATTACACCTCTTTCCACTTCATGTTCTCCTGATACATTGGCCAAAATCTGGTGAATATTTTCAGAATGCACAAAATTGGGCTTTGTAACTGGAGAACATGCCGTCGAAAGAGATGGCACAAAGTAATGTCTCCGGAGAGCAAATCAAAGAGCGAGAAGTGGCGCAGATGTTTCGAGACAGTGACTATTTAACGAAGAGACGCAGAATTTTCGAACGCCTCTTGAAGTGCCTGCGCCTCTTATTTGCAACTTTAGGGCGATGCCTTTGAAGTTGAAATTTAGTGTACCTCTTTGCACTTCATGTTCTCCTGATATATTGGCCAAAATCTGGCGAATATTTTCAGAATGCACAAAATTGCGCTTTGTACAAGAGAACATGTCGTCGAAAGAGTTGGCACAAAGTAACGTCTCCGGAGAGCAAATCAAAGAGCGAGAAGTGGCGCAGATGTTTCGAGACAGTGACTGCTTAACGAAGAGACGCAGAATTTTCGAACGCCTCTTGAAAGGCCTGCGCCTCGTATTGGCAACGTTAAGGCGATGCCTTTGAAGCTGAAATTTATTACACCTCATCCACTTCATGTTCCCCTGATACATTGGCCAAAATCTGGTGAATATTTTCAGAATGCACAAAATTGGGCTTTGTAACTGGAGAACATGCCGTCGAAAGAGATGGCACAAAGTTTCGTCTCCGGAGAGCAAATCAAAGAGCGAGAAGTGGCGCAGATGTTTCCAGACAGTGACTGCTTAACGAAGAGACGCAGAATTTTCGAACGCCTCTTGAAAGGCCTCCTCCTCGTATTGGCAACTTTAAGGCGATGCCTTTGAAGCTGAAATTTAGTATACCTCTTTCCACTTCATGTTCTCATGATATATTGGCCAAAATCTGGTGAATATTTTCAGAATGCACAAAATTGCGCTTTGTAACAGGAGAACATGCCGTCGAAAGAGATGGCACAAAGTAACGCCTTCGGAGAGCAAATCAATGAGCGAGAAGTGGCGCAGATGTTTCGAGACAGTGACTGCTTAACGAAGAGACGCAGAATTTTCGAACGCCTCTTGAAAGGCCTGCGCCTCGTATTGGCAACTTTAAGGCGATGCCTTTGAAGCTGAAATTTAGTATACCTCTTTCCACTTCATGTTCTCCTGATGTATTGGCCAAAATTTGGCGAAAATTTTCAGAATGCACAAAATTGGGCTTTGTAACAGGAAAACATGCTGTCGAAAGAGATGGCACAAAGTAACGTCTCCGGAGAGCAAATCGAAGAGAGAGAAGTGGCGCAGATGTTTCCAGACAGTGACTGCTTAACGAAGAGACGCAGAATTTTCGAACGCCTCTTGAAAGGAATGCGCCTCTTATTAGCAACTTTAAGGCGATGCCTTTGAAGCTGAAATTTATTACACCTCTTTCCACTTCATGTTCTCCTGATACATTGGCCAAAATCTGGTGAATATTTTCAGAATGCACAAAATTGGGCTTTGTAACTGGAGAACATGCCGTCGAAAGAGATGGCACAAAGTAATGTCTCCGGAGAGCAAATCAAAGAGCGAGAAGTGGCGCAGATGTTTCGAGACAGTGACTATTTAACGAAGAGACGCAGAATTTTCGAACGCCTCTTGAAAGGAATGCGCCTCTTATTAGCAACTTTAAGGCGATGCCTTTGAAGCTGAAATTTATTACACCTCTTTCCACTTCATGTTCTCCTGATACATTGGCCAAAATCTGGTGAATATTTTCAGAATTCACAAAATTGGGCTTTGTAAGTGGAGAACATGCCGTCGAAAGAGATGGCACAAAGTAATGTCTCCGGAGAGCAAATCAAAGAGCGAGAAGTGGCGCAGATGTTTCGAGACAGTGACAGCTTAACGAAGAGACGCAGAATTTTCGAACGCCCCTTGAAAGGCCTCCGCCTCGTATTGGCAACTTTAAGGCGATGCCTTTGAAGTTGAAATTTAGTGTACCTCTTTGCACTTCATGTTCTCCTGATATATTGGCCAAAATCTGGCGAATATTTTCAGAATGCACAAAATTGCGCATTGTACAAGAGAACATGTCGTCGAAAGAGATGGCACAAAGTAACGTCTCCGGAGAGCAAATCAAAGAGAGAGAAGTGGCGCAGATGTTTCGAGACAGTGACAGCTTAACGAAGAGACGCAGAATTTTCGAACGCCCCTTGAAAGGCCTCCGCCTCGTATTGGCAAGTTTAAGGCGATGCCTTTGAAGATGAAATTTAGTATACCTCTTTCCACTTCATTTTCTCATGATATATTGGCCAAAATCTGGCTAAAATTTTCAGAATGCACAAAATTGCGCTTTGTAACAGGAGAACATGCCGTCGAAAGAGATGGCACAAAGTAACGCCTTCGGAGAGCAAATCAATGAGCGAGAAGTGGCGCAGATGTTTCGAGACAGTGACTGCTTAACGAAGAGACGCAGAATTTTCGAACGCCTCTTGAAAGGCCTGCGCCTCGTATTGGCAACTTTAAGGCGATGCCTTTGAAGCTGAAATTTAGTATACCTCTTTCCACTTCATGTTCTCCTGATGTATTGGCCAAAATTTGGCGAAAATTTTCAGAATGCACAAAATTGGGCTTTGTAACAGGAAAACATGCTGTCGAAAGAGATGGCACAAAGTAACGTCTCCGGAGAGCAAATCAAAGAGCGAGAAGTGGCGCAGATGTTTCCAGACAGTGACTGCTTAACGAAGAGACGCAGAATTTTCGAACGCCTCTTGAAAGGAATGCGCCTCTTATTAGCAACTTTAAGGCGATGCCTTTGAAGCTGAAATTTATTACACCTCTTTCCACTTCATGTTCTCCTGATACATTGGCCAAAATCTGGTGAATATTTTCAGAAAGCACAAAATTGGGCTTTGTAACTGGAGAACATGCCGTCGAAAGAGATGGCACAAAGTAATGTCTCCGGAGAGCAAATCAAAGAGCGAGAAGTGGCGCAGATGTTTCGAGACAGTGACTATTTAACGAAGGGACGCAGAATTTTCGAACGCCTCTTGAAAATGCCTGCGCCTCTTATTTGCAACTTTAAGGCGATGCCTTTGAAGCTGAAATTTAGTATACCTCTTTCCACTTCATGTTCTCCTGATGTATTGGCCAAAATTTGGCGAAAATTTTCAGAATGCACAAAATTGGGCTTTGTAACAGGAAAACATGCTGTCGAAAGAGATGGCACAAAGTAACGTCTCCGGAGAGCAAATCAAAGAGCGAGAAGTGGCGCAGATGTTTCCAGACAGTGACTGCTTAACGAAGAGACGCAGAATTTTCGAACGCCTCTTGAAAGGAATGCGCCTCTTATTAGCAACTTTAAGGCGATGCCTTTGAAGCTGAAATTTATTACACCTCTTTCCACTTTCATGTTCTCCTGATACATTGGCCAAAATCTGGTGAATATTTTCAGAATGCACAAAATTGGGCTTTGTAACTGGAGAACATGCCGTCGAAAGAGATGGCACAAAGTAATGTCTCCGGAGAGCAAATCAAAGAGCGAGAAGTGGCGCAGATGTTTCGAGACAGTGACTATTTAACGAAGAGACGCAGAATTTTCGAACGCCTCTTGAAGTGCCTGCGCCTCTTATTTGCAACTTTAGGGCGATGCCTTTGAA
>NW_027485936.1:7500-20000 GCF_050908995.1 Andrena cerasifolii
TCGTCGTCGTCCTCCTCCTCGTCGTCGTCGTCGTCCTCGTCGTCGTCCTCGTCGTCCTCCTCCTCGTCGTCGTCGTCGTCCTCGTCGTCCTCCTCGTCGTCGTCGTCGTCCTCGTCGTCCTCCTCCTCGTCGTCGTCGTCGTCCTCCTCGTCGTCGTCGTCGTCGTCCTCCTCCTCGTCGTCGTCGTCGTCCTCGTCGTCGTCGTCGTCGTCCTCGTCGTCGTTGTCGTCGTCGTCGTCGTCGATCCTCGTCCTCGACGTCGTTCCTCGTCCTCGACGTCGTTCCTCGTCCTCGTCGTCGTTCCTCGTCCTCGACGTCGTTCCTCGTTTTCGACGTCGTTCCTCGTCCTCGTCGTCGTTCCTCGTCCTCGTCGTGGTTCCTCGTCCTCATCGTCGTTCCTCGTCCTCCTCGTCGTCGTCGTCGTCCTCGTCGTCCTCCTCGTCGTCGTCCTCGTCGTCCTCCTCGTCGTCGTCGTCGTCCTCGTCGATCCTCGTCCTCATCGTCCTCGTCTTCCTCGTCGTCCTCGTCGTCCTCGTCGTCCTCGTCGCCCTCGTCGTCCTAGTCGTCGTTCCTCGTCCTCGTCGTATTTCCTCGTCCTCGACGTCGTTCCTCGTCGCCCTTGTCGTCCTCGTCGTCCTCGTCGTCGTCCTCGTTGTCGTTCCTCGTCGTCCTCGTCCTCGTCGTCGTCCTCGTCGTCCTCCTCGTCGTCCTCCTCGTCGTCGTCGTTGTCGATCCTCGTCCTCGTTCCCGTCCTCGTCGACGTCCTCGTCACGTCCTGGTCGTCGTTCCTCTTCGTCGTTCCACGTCGTCGCCGTCGATCCTCGTCCTCATCGTCCTCGTCGTCCTCGTCGTCCTCGTCGTCCTCGTCGTCCTCGTCGTCCTCGTCGTCCTCGTCGTCCTCGTCGTCCTCGTCGTCCTCGTCGTCCTCGTCGTCCTCGTCGTCCTCGTCGTCCTCGTCGTCCTCGTCGTCCTCGTCGTCCTCGTCGTCCTCGTCGTCCTCGTCGTCCTCGTCGTCCTCGTCGTCGTTCCTCGTCCTCGTCGCCGTCGTCGTCGTCCTCGTCGTCGTCCTCGTCGTCGTTGTCGTCGTCGTCGTGGTCGGCGATCCTCGTCCTCGACGTCGTTCCTCGTTTTCGACGTCGTTCCTCGTCCTCGTCGTCGTCGTCGTCGTCGTCGTCCTCGTCGTCGTCCTCGTCGTCCTCCTCGTCGTCCTCCTCGTCGTCCTTGTCGTCCTCGTCGTCCTCCTCGTCGTCCTCCTCGTCGTCCTTGTCGTCCTCATCGTCCTCGTCCTCCTCGTCGTCGTCGTCGTCCTCGTCGTCCTCCTCCTCGTCGTCGTCGTCGTGCTCGTCGTCCTCCTCGTCGTCGTCGTCGTCCTCGTCGTCCTCCTCGTCGTCCTCGTCGTCCTCGTCGTCGTCCTCGTCGTCGTCGTCGTCGTCGTCGTCGATCCTCGTCCTCGACGTCGTTCCTCGTCCTCGACGTCGTTCCTCGTCCTCGTCGTCGTTCCTCGTCCTCGTCGTCGTCGTCGTCCTCGTCGTCCTCCTCGTCGTCGTCGTCGTCCTCGTCGTCCTCCTCCTCCTCGTCGTCGTCGTCGTCCTCGTCGTCCTCCTCGTCGTCGTCGTCGTCCTCGTCGTCCTCCTCGTCGTCGTCGTCGTCCTCGTCGTCCTCCTCGTCGTCCTCGTCGTCCTCGTCGTCGTCGTCGTCCTCGTCGTCGTCCTCGTCGTCGTCGTCGTCGTCGTCGTCGATCCTCGTCCTCGACGTCGTTCCTCGTCCTCGTCGTCGTTCCTCGTCCTCGACGCCGTTCCTCGTTTTCGACGTCGTTCCTCGTCCTCGTCGTCGTTCCTCGTCCTCGTCGTGGTTCCTCGTCCTCGTCGTCGTTCCTCGTCGTCGTCGTCGTCCTCGTCGTTGACGTCGTCGTCCTCGTCGTCGTTGTCGTCGTCGTCGTCGTCGATCCTCGTCCTCGACGTCGTTCCGCGTCCTCGACGTCGTTCCTCGTCCTCGTCGTCGTTCCTCGTCCTCGACGTCGTTCCTCGTTTTCGACGTCGTTCCTCGTCCTCGTCGTCGTTCCTCGTCCTCGTCGTGGTTCCTCGTCCTCATCGTCGTTCCTCGTCCTCGTCGTCGTTCCTCGTCCTCGTCGTCGTCGTCGGCGTCGTCGTCCTCCTCCTCGTCGTCGTCGTCGTCCTCGTCGTCGTCGTCGTCGTCCTCGTCCTCCTCGTCGTCGTCGTCGTCCTCGTCGTCCTCCTCCTCGTCGTCGTCGTCGTGCTCGTCGTCCTCCTCGTCGTCGTCGTCGTCCTCGTCGTCCTCCTCGTCGTCCTCGTCGTCCTCCTCGTCGTCCTCGTCGTCCTCGTCGTCGTCCTCGTCGTCGTCGTCGTCGTCGTCGTCGATCCTCGTCCTCGACGTCGTTCCTCGTCCTCGACGTCGTTCCTCGTCCTCGTCGTCGTTCCTCGTCCTCGTCGTCGTCGTCGTCCTCGTCGTCCTCCTCGTCGTCGTCGTCGTCCTCGTCGTCCTCCTCCTCGTCGTCGTCGTCGTCCTCGTCGTCCTCCTCGTCGTCGTCGTCGTCCTCGTCGTCCTCCTCGTCGTCGTCGTCCTCCTCCTCGTCGTCGTCGTCGTCCTCGTCGTCGTCCTCGTCGTCGTTCCTCTTCGTCGTTCCACGTCGTCGACGTCGTTCCTCGTCCTCGACGTCGTTCCTCGTCCTCGTCGTCGTCCTCCTCCTCGTCGTCCTCGTCGTCCTCCTCGTCGTCGTCGTCGTCCTCGTCGTCCTCCTCGTCGTCGTCGTCGTCCTCGTCGTCCTCCTCGTCGTCGTCCTCGTCGTCCTCCTCGTCGTCGTCCTCGTCGTCCTCCTCGTCGTCCTCCTCGTCGTCGTCGTCGTCCTCGTCGTCCTCGTCGTCCTCGTCGTCCTCGTCGTCCTCGTCGTCCTCGTCGTCCTCGTCGTCCTCGTCGTCCTCGTCGTCCTCGTCGTCCTCGTCCTCGTCGTCGTCCTCGTCGTCCTCCTCGTCGTCCTCCTCGTCGTCGTCGTCGTCCTCGTCGTCATCGTCCTCGTCGTCGTCGTTGTCGATCCTCGTCCTCGTTCCCGTCCTCGTCGACATCCTCGTCACGTCCTCGTCGTCGTTCCTCGTCGTCGTTCCTCGTCGTCGCCGTCGATCCTCGTCCTCATCGTCCTCGTCGTCCTCGTCGTCCTCGTCGCCCTCGTCGTCCTCGTCGTCTTCCTCGTCGTCGCACTCGTCGCCCTCGTCGTCCTCGTCGCCCTTGTCGTCCTCGCCGTCCTCGTCGTCGTCCTCCTCCTCCTCGTCGTCGTCGTCCTCGTCGTCCTCCTCGTCGTCCTCGTCGTCGTTCCTCGTCCTCTTCGCCGTCGTCGTCGTCCTCGTCATTGTCCTCGTCGTCGTCCTCCTCGTCGTCGTCGTCGTCCTCGTCGTCCTCCTCCTCGTCGTCGTCGTCGTCCTCGTCGTCGTCCTCGTCGTCATTCCTCGTCCTCGACGTCGTTCCTCGTCCGCGACGTCGTTCCTCGTCCTCGACGTCGTTCCTCGTCCTCGACGTCGTTCCTCGTCCTCGACGTCGTTCCTCATCCTCGACGTCGTTCCTCGTCCTCGTCGTCGTTCCTCGTCCTCGTCGTCCTCCTCGTCGTCGTCGTCGTCCTCGTCGTCCTCCTCGTCGTCCTCGTCGTCCTCGTCGTCCTCGTCGTCGTTCCTCGTCGTCATCGTCGTCGTCCTCCTCCTCGTCGTCGTCGTCGTCCTCGTCGTCGTCCTCGTCGTCCTCCTCCTCGTCGTCGTCGTCGTCCTCGTCGTCCTCCTCGTCGTCGTCGTCGTCCTCGTCGCCCTCCTCCTCGTCGTCGTCGTCGTCCTCCTCGTCGTCGTCGTCGTCGTCCTCCTCCTCGTCGTCGTCGTCGTCCTCGTCGTCGTCGTCGTCGTCCTCGTCGTCGTTGTCGTCGTCGTCGTCGTCGATCCTCGTCCTCGACGTCGTTCCTCGTCCTCGACGTCGTTCCTCGTCCTCTTCGCCGTCGTCGTCGTCCTCGTCATCGTCCTCGTCGTCGTCCTCCTCGTCGTCGTCGTCGTCCTCGTCGTCCTCCTCTTCGCCGTCGTCGTCGTCCTCGTCATCGTCCTCGTCGTCGTCCTCCTCGTCGTCCTCGTCGCCCTTGTCGTCCTCGTCGTCCTCGTCGTCCTCGTCGTCGTCCTCCTCCTCCTCGTCGTCGTCGTCCTCGTCGTCCTCCTCGTCGTCCTCGTCGTCGTTCCTCGTCCTCTTCGCCGTCGTCGTCGTCCTCGTCATCGTCCTCGTCGTCGTCCTCCTCGTCGTCGTCGTCGTCCTCGTCGTCCTCCTCCTCGTCGTCGTCGTCGTCCTCGTCGTCGTCCTCGTCGTCATTCCTCGTCCTCGACGTCGTTCCTCGTCCGCGACGTCGTTCCTCGTCCTCGACGTCGTTCCTCGTCCTCGACGTCGTTCCTCGTCCTCGACGTCGTTCCTCATCCTCGACGTCGTTCCTCGTCCTCGTCGTCGTTCCTCGTCCTCGTCGTCCTCCTCGTCGTCGTCGTCGTCCTCGTCGTCCTCCTCGTCGTCCTCGTCGTCCTCGTCGCCCTCGTCGTCCTAGTCGTCGTTCCTCGTCCTCGTCGTATTTCCTCGTCCTCGACGTCGTTCCTCGTCGCCCTTGTCGTCCTCGTCGTCCTCGTCGTCGTCCTCGTCGTCGTTCCTCGTCGTCCTCGTCCTCGTCGTCGTCCTCGTCGTCCTCCTCGTCGTCCTCCTCGTCGTCGTCGTTGTCGATCCTCGTCCTCGTTCCCGTCATCGTCGACGTCCTCGTCACGTCCTGGTCGTCGTTCCTCTTCGTCGTTCCACGTCGTCGCCGTCGATCCTCGTCCTCATCGTCCTCGTCGTCCTCGTCGTCCTCGTCGTCCTCGTCGTCCTCGTCGTCCTCGTCGTCCTCGTCGTCCTCGTCGTCCTCGTCGTCCTCGTCGTCCTCGTCGTCCTCGTCGTCCTCGTCGTCCTCGTCGTCCTCGTCGTCCTGGTCGTCGTCCTCGTCGTCGTTGTCGTCGTCGTCGTCGTCGTCGTCCTCGTCGTCCTCCTCCTCGTCGTCGTCGTCGTGCTCGTCGTCCTCCTCGTCGTCGTCGTCGTCCTCGTCGTCCTCCTCGTCGTCCTCGTCGTCCTCGTCGTCGTCCTCGTCGTCGTCGTCGTCGTCGTCGTCGATCCTCGTCCTCGACGTCGTTCCTCGTCCTCGACGTGGTTCCTCGTCCTCGTCGTCGTTCCTCGTCCTCGTCGTCGTCGTCGTCCTCGTCGTCCTCCTCGTCGTCGTCGTCGTCCTCGTCGTCCTCCTCCTCCTCGTCGTCGTCGTCGTCCTCGTCGTCCTCCTCGTCGTCGTCGTCGTCCTCGTCGTCCTCCTCGTCGTCGTCGTCGTCCTCGTCGTCCTCCTCGTCGTCGTCGTCGTCCTCGTCGTCGTCCTCGTCGTCGTCGTCGTCGTCGTCGTCGATCCTCGTCCTCGACGTCGTTCCTCGTCCTCGTCGTCGTTCCTCGTCCTCGACGCCGTTCCTCGTTTTCGACGTCGTTCCTCGTCCTCGTCGTCGTTCCTCGTCCTCGTCGTGGTTCCTCGTCCTCGTCGTCGTTCCTCGTCGTCGTCGTCGTCCTCGTCGTTGACGTCGTCGTCCTCGTCGTCGTTGTCGTCGTCGTCGTTGTCGATCCTCGTCCTCGACGTCGTTCCGCGTCCTCGACGTCGTTCCTCGTCCTCGTCGTCGTTCCTCGTCCTCGACGTCGTTCCTCGTTTTCGACGTCGTTCCTCGTCCTCGTCGTCGTTCCTCGTCCTCGTCGTGGTTCCTCGTCCTCATCGTCGTTCCTCGTCCTCGTCGTCGTTCCTCGTCCTCGTCGTCGTCGTCGGCGTCGTCGTCCTCCTCCTCGTCGTCGTCGTCGTCCTCGTCGTCGTCGTCGTCGTCCTCGTCCTCCTCGTCGTCGTCGTCGTCCTCGTCGTCCTCCTCCTCGTCGTCGTCGTCGTGCTCGTCGTCCTCCTCGTCGTCGTCGTCGTCCTCGTCGTCCTCCTCGTCGTCCTCGTCGTCCTCGTCGTCGTCCTCGTCGTCGTCGTCGTCGTCGTCGTCGATCCTCGTCCTCGACGTCGTTCCTCGTCCTCGACGTCGTTCCTCGTCCTCGTCGTCGTTCCTCGTCCTCGTCGTCGTCGTCGTCCTCGTCGTCCTCCTCGTCGTCGTCGTCGTCCTCGTCGTCCTCCTCCTCGTCGTCGTCGTCGTCCTCGTCGTCCTCCTCGTCGTCGTCGTCGTCCTCGTCGTCCTCCTCGTCGTCGTCGTCCTCCTCCTCGTCGTCGTCGTCGTCCTCGTCGTCGTCGTCGTCGTCCTCGTCGTCGTCCTCGTCGTCGTTCCTCTTCGTCGTTCCACGTCGTCGACGTCGTTCCTCGTCCTCGACGTCGTTCCTCGTCCTCGTCGTCGTCCTCCTCCTCGTCGTCCTCGTCGTCCTCCTCGTCGTCGTCGTCGTCCTCGTCGTCCTCCTCGTCGTCGTCGTCGTCCTCGTCGTCCTCCTCGTCGTCGTCCTCGTCGTCCTCCTCGTCGTCGTCCTCGTCGTCCTCCTCGTCGTCCTCCTCGTCGTCGTCGTCGTCCTCGTCGTCCTCGTCGTCCTCGTCGTCCTCGTCGTCCTCGTCGTCCTCGTCGTCCTCGTCGTCCTCGTCGTCCTCGTCGTCCTCGTCCTCGTCGTCGTCCTCGTCGTCCTCCTCGTCGTCCTCCTCGTCGTCGTCGTCGTCCTCGTCGTCATCGTCCTCGTCGTCGTCGTTGTCGATCCTCGTCCTCGTTCCCGTCCTCGTCGACATCCTCGTCACGTCCTCGTCGTCGTTCCTCGTCGTCGTTCCTCGTCGTCGCCGTCGATCCTCGTCGTCGCCGTCGATCCTCGTCCTCATCGTCCTCGTCGTCCTCGTCGCCCTCGTCGTCCTCGTCGTCTTCCTCGTCGTCGCACTCGTCGCCCTCGTCGTCCTCGTCGCCCTTGTCGTCCTCGTCGTCCTCGTCGTCGTCCTCGTCGTCCTCGTCGTCCTCGTCCTCCTCGTCGTCGTCGTCGTCCTCGTCGTCCTCCTCCTCGTCGTCGTCGTCGTGCTCGTCGTCCTCCTCGTCGTCGTCGTCGTCCTCGTCGTCCTCCTCGTCGTCCTCGTCGTCCTCGTCGTCGTCCTCGTCGTCGTCGTCGTCGTCGTCGTCGATCCTCGTCCTCGACGTCGTTCCTCGTCCTCGACGTCGTTCCTCGTCCTCGTCGTCGTTCCTCGTCCTCGTCGTCGTCGTCGTCCTCGTCGTCCTCCTCGACGTCGTCGTCGTCCTCGTCGTCCTCCTCCTCGTCGTCGTCGTCGTCCTCGTCGTCCTCCTCGTCGTCGTCGTCGTCCTCGTCGTCCTCCTCGTCGTCGGCGTCGTCGTCCTCCTCCTCGTCGTCGTCGTCGTCCTCGTCGTCGTTGTCGTCGTCGTCGTCGTCGATCCTCGTCCTCGACGTCGTTCCTCGTCCTCGACGTCGTTCCTCGTCCTCGTCGTCGTTCCTCGTCCTCGACGTCGTTCCTCGTCCTCGTCGTCGTCGTCGTCCTCGTCGTCCTCCTCGTCGTCGTCGTCGTCCTCGTCGTCCTCCTCCTCGTCGTCGTCGTCGTCCTCGTCGTCCTCCTCGTCGTCGTCGTCGTCCTCGTCGTCCTCCTCGTCGTCCTCCTCGTCGTCGTCGTCCTCCTCCTCGTCGTCGTCGTCGTCCTCGTCGTCGTCGTCGTCGTCCTCGTCGTCGTCCTCGTCGTCGTTCCTCTTCGTCGTTCCACGTCGTCGACGTCGTTCCTCGTCCTCGACGTCGTTCCTCGTCCTCGTCGTCGTTCCTCGTCCTCGTCGTCGTCGTCGTCCTCGTCGTCCTCCTCCTCGTCGTCCTCGTCGTCCTCCACGTCGTCGTCGTCGTCCTCGTCGTCCTCCTCGTCGTCGTCGTCGTCCTCGTCGTCCTCCTCGTCGTCCTCGTCGTCCTCGTCGTCGTCGTCGTCCTCGTCGTCGTCCTCGTCGTCGTCCTCGTCGTCGTCGTCGTCGTCGTCGTCGATCCTCGTCCTCGACGTCGTTCCTCGTCCTCGTCGTCGTTCCTCGTCCTCGTCGTCGTTCCTCGTCCTCGACGTCGTTCCTCGTTTTCGACGTCGTTCCTCGTCCTCGTCGTCGTTCCTCGTCCTCGTCGTGGTTCCTCGTCCTCGACGTCGTTCCTCGTCCTCGTCGTCGTTCCTCGTCCTCGTCGTCGTCGTCGTCCTCGTCGTCCTCCTCGACGTCGTCGTCGTCCTCGTCGTCCTCCTCCTCGTCGTCGTCGTCGTCCTCGTCGTCCTCCTCGTCGTCGTCGTCGTCCTCGTCGTCCTCCTCGTCGTCGGCGTCGTCGTCCTCCTCCTCGTCGTCGTCGTCGTCCTCGTCGTCGTTGTCGTCGTCGTCGTCGTCGATCCTCGTCCTCGACGTCGTTCCTCGTCCTCGACGTCGTTCCTCGTCCTCGTCGTCGTTCCTCGTCCTCGACGTCGTTCCTCGTCCTCGTCGTCGTCGTCGTCCTCGTCGTCCTCCTCGTCGTCGTCGTCGTCCTCGTCGTCCTCCTCGTCGTCCTCCTCGTCGTCGTCGTCCTCCTCCTCGTCGTCGTCGTCGTCCTCGTCGTCGTCGTCGTCGTCCTCGTCGTCGTCCTCGTCGTCGTTCCTCTTCGTCGTTCCACGTCGTCGACGTCGTTCCTCGTCCTCGACGTCGTTCCTCGTCCTCGTCGTCGTTCCTCGTCCTCGTCGTCGTCGTCGTCCTCGTCGTCCTCCTCCTCGTCGTCCTCGTCGTCCTCCTCGTCGTCGTCGTCGTCCTCGTCGTCCTCCTCGTCGTCGTCGTCGTCCTCGTCGTCCTCCTCGTCGTCCTCGTCGTCCTCGTCGTCGTCGTCGTCCTCGTCGTCGTCCTCGTCGTCGTCCTCGTCGTCGTCGTCGTCGTCGTCGTCGATCCTCGTCCTCGACGTCGTTCCTCGTCCTCGTCGTCGTTCCTCGTCCTCGACGTCGTTCCTCGTTTTCGACGTCGTTCCTCGTCCTCGTCGTCGTTCCTCGTCCTCGTCGTGGTTCCTCGTCCTCGTCGTCGTTCCTCGTCGTCGTCGTCGTCCTCCTCGTCGTCGGCGTCGTCGTCCTCCTCGTCGTCGTCCTCGTCGTCCTCCTCGTCGTCCTCCTCGTCGTCGTCGTCGTCCTCGTCGTCCTCGTCGTCCTCGTCGTCCTCGTCGTCCTCGTCGTCCTCGTCGTCCTCGTCCTCGTCGTCCTCCTCGTCGTCCTCCTCGTCGTCGTCGTCGTCCTCGTCGTCATCGTCGTCGTCGTCGTTGTCGATCCTCGTCCTCGTTCCCGTCCTCGTCGACGTCCTCGTCACGTCCTCGTCGTCGTTCCTCTTCGTCGTTCCACGTCGTCGACGTCGTTCCTCGTCCTCGACGTCGTTCCTCGTCCTCGTCGTCGTTCCTCGTCCTCGTCGTCGTTCCTCGTCCTCGTCGTCGTCGTCGTCGTCGTCCTCGTCGTCGTCCTCGTCGTCCTCCTCGTCGTCCTCCTCGTCGTCCTTGTCGTCCTCGTCGTCCTCCTCGTCGTCCTCCTCGTCGTCCTTGTCGTCCTCATCGTCCTCGTCCTCCTCGTCGTCGTCGTCGTCCTCGTCGTCCTCCTCCTCGTCGTCGTCGTCGTGTTCGTCGTCCTCCTCGTCGTCGTCGTCGTCCTCGTCGTCCTCCTCGTCGTCCTCGTCGTCCTCGTCGTCGTCCTCGTCGTCGTCGTCGTCGTCGTCGTCGATCCTCGTCCTCGACGTCGTTCCTCGTCCTCGACGTCGTTCCTCGTCCTCGTCGTCGTTCCTCGTCCTCGTCGTCGTCGTCGTCCTCGTCGTCCTCGTCGTCCTCCTCCTCGTCGTCGTCGTCGTCCTCGTCGTCCTCCTCGTCGTCGTCGTCGTCCTCGTCGTCCTCCTCGTCGTCGTCGTCGTCCTCGTCGTCCTCCTCGTCGTCGGCGTCGTCGTCCTCCTCCTCGTCGTCGTCGTCGTCCTCGTCGTCGTCGTCGTCGTCCTCGTCGTCGTTGTCGTCGTCATCGTCGTCGATCCTCGTCCTCGACGTCGTTCCTCGTCCTCGACGTCGTTCCTCGTCCTCGTCGTCGTTCCTCGTCCTCGACGTCGTTCCTCGTCCTCGTCGTCGTCGTCGTCCTCGTCGTCCTCCTCGTCGTCGTCGTCGTCCTCGTCGTCCACCTCCTCGTCGTCGTCGTCGTCCTCGTCGTCCTCCTCGTCGTCGTCGTCGTCCTCGTCGTCCTCCTCGTCGTCCTCCTCGTCGTCGTCGTCCTCCTCCTCGTCGTCGTCGTCGTCCTCGTCGTCGTCGTCGTCGTCCTCGTCGTCGTCCTCGTCGTCGTTCCTCTTCGTCGTTCCACGTCGTCGACGTCGTTCCTCGTCCTCGACGTCGTTCCTCGTCCTCGTCGTCGTTCCTCGTCCTCGTCGTCGTCGTCGTCCTCGTCGTCCTCCTCCTCGTCGTCCTCGTCGTCCTCCTCGTCGTCGTCGTCGTCCTCGTCGTCCTCCTCGTCGTCGTCGTCGTCCTCGTCGTCCTCCTCGTCGTCCTCGTCGTCCTCGTCGTCGTCGTCGTCCTCGTCGTCGTCGTCGTCGTCGTCGTCGATCCTCGTCCTCGACGTCGTTCCTCGTCCTCGTCGTCGTTCCTCGTCCTCGACGTCGTTCCTCGTTTTCGACGTCGTTCCTCGTCCTCGTCGTCGTTCCTCGTCCTCGTCGTGGTTCCTCGTCCTCGTCGTCGTTCCTCGTCGTCGTCGTCGTCCTCCTCGTCGTCGGCGTCGTCGTCCTCCTCGTCGTCGTCCTCGTCGTCCTCCTCGTCGTCCTCCTCGTCGTCGTCGTCGTCCTCGTCGTCCTCGTCGTCCTCGTCGTCCTCGTCGTCCTCGTCGTCCTCGTCGTCCTCGTCGTCCTCGTCGTCCTCGTCCTCGTCGTCCTCCTCGTCGTCCTCCTCGTCGTCGTCGTCGTCCTCGTCGTCATCGTCCTCGTCGTCGTCGTTGTCGATCCTCGTCCTCGTTCCCGTCCTCGTCGACATCCTCGTCACGTCCTCGTCGTCGTTCCTCGTCGTCGTTCCTCGTCGTCGCCGTCGATCCTCGTCCTCATCGTCCTCGTCGTCCTCGCCGTCCTCGTCGCCCTCGTCGTCCTCGTCGTCTTCCTCGTCGTCGCACTCGTCGCCCTCGTCGTCCTCGTCGCCCTTGTCGTCCTCGTCGTCCTCGTCGTCGTCCTCGTCGTCCTCGTCGTCCTCGTCGTCTTCCTCGTCGTCCTCGTCCTCGTCGTCGTCCTCGTCGTCCTCCTCGTCGTCCTCCTCGTCGTCGTCGTCGTCCTCGTCGTCGTCGTTGTCGATCCTCGTCCTCGTTCCCGTCCTCGTCGACGTCCTCGTCACGTCCTCGTCGTCGTTCCTCTTCGTCGTTCCACGTCGTCGACGTCGTTCCTCGTCCTCGACGTCGTTCCTCGTCCTCGTCGTCGTTCCTCGTCCTCGTCGTCGTTCCTCGTCCTCGTCGTCGTCGTCGTCGTCGTCCTCGTCGTCGTCCTCGTCGTCCTCCTCGTCGTCCTCCTCGTCGTCCTTGTCGTCCTCGTCGTCCTCCTCGTCGTCCTCCTCGTCGTCCTTGTCGTCCTCATCGTCCTCGTCCTCCTCGTCGTCGTCGTCGTCCTCGTCGTCCTCCTCCTCGTCGTCGTCGTCGTGCTCGTCGTCCTCCTCGTCGTCGTCGTCGTCCCCGTCGTCCTCCTCGTCGTCCTCCTCGTCGTCCTTGTCGTCCTCATCGTCCTCGTCCTCCTCGTCTCCTTGTCGTCCTCATCGTCCTCGTCCTCCTCGTCGTCGTCGTCGTCCTCGTCGTCCTCCTCCTCGTCGTCGTCGTCGTGCTCGTCGTCCTCCTCGTCGTCGTCGTCGTCCTCGTCGTCCTCCTCGTCGTCCTCGTCGTCCTCGTCGTCGTCCTCGTCGTCGTCGTCGTCGTCGTCGTCGATCCTCGTCCTCGACGTCGTTCCTCGTCCTCGACGTCGTTCCTCGTCCTCGTCATCGTTCCTCGTCCTCGTCGTCGTCGTCGTCCTCGTCGTCCTCCTCGTCGTCGACATCGTCCTCGTCGTCCTCCTCCTCGTCGTCGTCGTCGTCCTCGTCGTCCTCCTCGTCGTCGTCGTCGTCCTCGTCGTCCTCCTCGTCGTCGTCGTCGTCCTCGTCGTCCTCCTCGTCGTCCTCGTCGTCCTCGTCGTCGTCGTCGTCCTCGTCGTCGTCCTCGTCGTCGTCGTCGTCGTCGTCGTCGATCCTCGTCCTCGACGTCGTTCCTCGTCCTCGTCGTCGTTCCTCGTCCTCGACGTCGTTCCTCGTTTTCGACGTCGTTCCTCGTCCTCGTCGTCGTTCCTCGTCCTCGTCGTCGTTCCTCGTCGTCGTCGTCGTCCTCCTCGTCGTCGGCGTCGTCGTCCTCCTCCTCGTCGTCGTCGTCGTCCTCGTCGTCGTCGTCGTCGTCCTCGTCGTCGTTGTCGTCGTCGTCGTCGTCGATCCTCGTCCTCGACGTCGTTCCTCGTCCTCGACGTCGTTCCTCGTCCTCGTCGTCGTTCCTCGTC
>NW_027485936.1:22500-27500 GCF_050908995.1 Andrena cerasifolii
CGTCGTCCTCCTCGTCGTCGTCGTCGTCCTCGTCGTCCTCCTCGTCGTCGTCGTCGTCCTCGTCGTCCTCCTCGTCGTCCTCGTCGTCCTCGTCGTCGTCGTCGTCCTCGTCGTCGTCCTCGTCGTCGTCGTCGTCGTCGTCGTCGATCCTCGTCCTCGACGTCGTTCCTCGTCCTCGTCGTCGTTCCTCGTCCTCGACGTCGTTCCTCGTTTTCGACGTCGTTCCTCGTCCTCGTCGTCGTTCCTCGTCCTCGTCGTGGTTCCTCGTCCTCGTCGTCGTTCCTCGTCGTCGTCGTCCTCGTCGTCCTCCTCCTCGTCGTCGTCGTCGTCCTCGTCGTCCTCCTCGTCGTCGTCGTCGTCCTCGTCGTCCTCCTCGTCGTCCTCGTCGTCCTCGTCGTCGTCGTCGTCGTCGTCGTCGTCCTCGTCGTCGTTGTCGTCGTCGTCGTCGTCGATCCTCGTCCTCGACGTCGTTCCTCGTCCTCGACGTCGTTCCTCGTCCTCGTGGTCGTTCCTCGTCCTCGACGTCGTTCCTCGTTTTCGACGTCGTTCCTCGTCCTCGTCGTCGTCGTCGTCATCGTCGTCCTCGTCGTCGTCCTCGTCGTCCTCCTCGTCGTCCTCCTCGTCGTCCTTGTCGTCCTCGTCGTCCTCCTCGTCGTCCTCCTCGTCGTCCTTGTCGTCCTCATCGTCCTCGTCCTCCTCGTCGTCGTCGTCGTCCTCGTCGTCCTCCTCCTCGTCGTCGTCGTCGTGCTCGTCGTCCTCCTCGTCGTCGTCGTCGTCCTCGTCGTCCTCCTCGTCGTCCTCGTCGTCCTCGTCGTCGTCCTCGTCGTCGTCCTCGTCGTCGTCGTCGTCGTCGTCGTCGTCGATCCTCGTCCTCGACGTCGTTCCTCGTCCTCGACGTCGTTCCTCGTCCTCGTCGTCGTTCCTCGTCCTCGTCGTCGTCGTCGTCCTCGTCGTCCTCCTCGTCGTCGTCGTCGTCCTCGTCGTCCTCCTCCTCGTCGTCGTCGTCGTCCTCGTCGTCCTCCTCGTCGTCGTCGTCGTCCTCGTCGTCCTCCTCGTCGTCGTCGTCGTCCTCGTCGTCGTCCTCGTCGTCGTCGTCGTCCTCGTCGTCCTCCTCGTCGTCCTCGTCGTCCTCGTCGTCGTCGTCGTCCTCGTCGTCGTCCTCGTCGTCGTCGTCGTCGTCGTCGTCGATCCTCGTCCTCGACGTCGTTCCTCGTCCTCGTCGTCGTTCCTCGTCCTCGACGTCGTTCCTCGTTTTCGACGTCGTTCCTCGTCCTCGTCGTCGTTCCTCGTCCTCGTCGTGGTTCCTCGTCCTCGTCGTTGTTCCTCGTCGTCGTCGTCCTCGTCGTCGTCGTCGTCGTCCTCGTCGTCGTTGTCGTCGTCGTCGTCGTCGATCCTCGTACTCGACGTCGTTCCTCGTCCTCGACGTCGTTCCTCGTCCTCGTCGTCGTTCCTCGTCCTCGACGTCGTTCCTCGTTTTCGACGTCGTTCCTCGTCCTCGTCGTCGTTCCTCGTCCTCGTCGTGGTTCCTCGTCCTCATCGTCGTTCCTCGTCCTCGTCGTCGTTCCTCGTCCTCGTCGTCGTCGTCGGCGTCGTCGTCCTCCTCCTCGTCGTCGTCGTCGTCCTCGTCGTCGTCGTCGTCGTCCTCGTCCTCCTCGTCGTCGTCGTCGTCCTCGTCGTCCTCCTCCTCGTCGTCGTCGTCGTGCTCGTCGTCCTCCTCGTCGTCGTCGTCGTCCTCGTCGTCCTCCTCGTCGTCCTCGTCGTCCTCGTCGTCGTCCTCGTCGTCGTCGTCGTCGTCGTCGTCGATCCTCGTCCTCGACGTCGTTCCTCGTCCTCGACGTCGTTCCTCGTCCTCGTCGTCGTTCCTCGTCCTCGTCGTCGTCGTCGTCCTCGTCGTCCTCCTCGTCGTCGTCGTCGTCCTCGTCGTCCTCCTCCTCGTCGTCGTCGTCGTCGTCCTCGTCGTCCTCCTCGTCGTCGTCGTCGTCCTCGTCGTCCTCCTCGTCGTCGTCGTCCTCCTCCTCGTCGTCGTCGTCGTCCTCGTCGTCGTCGTCGTCGTCCTCGTCGTCGTCCTCGTCGTCGTTCCTCTTCGTCGTTCCACGTCGTCGACGTCGTTCCTCGTCCTCGACGTCGTTCCTCGTCCTCGTCGTCGTCCTCCTCCTCGTCGTCCTCGTCGTCCTCCTCGTCGTCGTCGTCGTCCTCGTCGTCCTCCTCGTCGTCGTCGTCGTCCTCGTCGTCCTCCTCGTCGTCCTCCTCGTCGTCGTCGTCGTCCTCGTCGTCATCGTCGTCCTCGTCGTCCTCGTCGTCCTCGTCGTCCTCGTCGTCCTCGTCCTCGTCGTCGTCCTCGTCGTCCTCCTCGTCGTCCTCCTCGTCGTCGTCGTCGTCCTCGTCGTCATCGTCCTCGTCGTCGTCGTTGTCGATCCTCGTCCTCGTTCCCGTCCTCGTCGACATCCTCGTCACGTCCTCGTCGTCGTTCCTCGTCGTCGTTCCTCGTCGTCGCCGTCGATCCTCGTCCTCATCGTCCTCGTCGTCCTCGTCGTCCTCGTCGCCCTCGTCGTCCTCGTCGTCTTCCTCGTCGTCGCACTCGTCGCCCTCGTCGTCCTCGTCGCCCTTGTCGTCCTCGTCGTCCTCGTCGTCCTCGTCGTCGTCCTCGTCGTCCTCGTCGTCCTCGTCGTCTTCCTCGTCGTCCTCGTCGTCCTCCTCGTCGTCCTCCTCGTCGTCGTCGTCGTCCTCGTCGTCGTCGTCGTCGTTCCTCGTCCTCGACGTCGTTCCTCGTTTTCGACGTCGTTCCTCGTCCTCGTCGTCGTTCCTCGTCCTCGTCGTCGTCGTCGTCGTCGTCGTCGTCGATCCTCGTCCTCGACGTCGTTCCTCGTCCTCGACGTCGTTCCTCGTCCTCGTCGTCGTTCCTCGTCCTCGTCGTCGTCGTCGTCCTCGTCGTCCTCCTCGTCGTCGTCGTCGTCCTCGTCGTCCTCCTCCTCGTCGTCGTCGTCGTCCTCGTCGTCCTCCTCGTCGTCGTCGTCGTCCTCGTCGTCCTCCTCCTCGTCGTCGTCGTCGTCCTCGTCGTCCTCCTCGTCGTCGACGTCGTCCTCGTCGTCCTCCTCGTCGTCGTCGTCGTCCTCGTCGTCCTCCTCGTCGTCCTCGTCGTCCTCGTCGTCGTCGTCGTCGTCGTCGTCGTCCTCGTCGTCGTTGTCGTCGTCGTCGTCGTCGATCCTCGTCCTCGACGTCGTTCCTCGTCCTCGACGTCGTTCCTCGTCCTCGTGGTCGTTCCTCGTCCTCGACGTCGTTCCTCGTTTTCGACGTCGTTCCTCGTCCTCGTCGTCGTCGTCGTCATCGTCGTCCTCGTCGTCGTCCTCGTCGTCCTCCTCGTCGTCCTCCTCGTCGTCCTTGTCGTCCTCGTCGTCCTCCTCGTCGTCCTCCTCGTCGTCCTTGTCGTCCTCATCGTCCTCGTCCTCCTCGTCGTCGTCGTCGTCCTCGTCGTCCTCCTCCTCGTCGTCGTCGTCGTGCTCGTCGTCCTCCTCGTCGTCGTCGTCGTCCTCGTCGTCCTCCTCGTCGTCCTCGTCGTCCTCGTCGTCGTCCTCGTCGTCGTCCTCGTCGTCGTCGTCGTCGTCGTCGTCGTCGATCCTCGTCCTCGACGTCGTTCCTCGTCCTCGACGTCGTTCCTCGTCCTCGTCGTCGTTCCTCGTCCTCGTCGTCGTCGTCGTCCTCGTCGTCCTCCTCGTCGTCGTCGTCGTCCTCGTCGTCCTCCTCCTCGTCGTCGTCGTCGTCCTCGTCGTCCTCCTCGTCGTCGTCGTCGTCCTCGTCGTCCTCCTCGTCGTCGTCGTCGTCCTCGTCGTCCTCCTCGTCGTCGTCGTCGTCCTCGACGTCGTTCCTCGTCCTCGTCGTCGTCCTCCTCCTCGTCGTCCTCGTCGTCCTCCTCGTCGTCGTCGTCGTCCTCGTCGTCCTCCTCGTCGTCGTCGTCGTCCTCGTCGTCCTCCTCGTCGTCGTCCTCGTCGTCCTCCTCGTCGTCCTCCTCGTCGTCGTCGTCGTCCTCGTCGTCATCGTCGTCCTCGTCGTCCTCGTCGTCCTCGTCGTCCTCGTCGTCCTCGTCCTCGTCGTCGTCCTCGTCGTCCTCCTCGTCGTCCTCCTCGTCGTCGTCGTCGTCCTCGTCGTCATCGTCCTCGTCGTCGTCGTTGTCGATCCTCGTCCTCGTTCCCGTCCTCGTCGACATCCTCGTCACGTCCTCGTCGTCGTTCCTCGTCGTCGTTCCTCGTCGTCGCCGTCGATCCTCGTCCTCATCGTCCTCGTCGTCCTCGTCGTCCTCGTCGCCCTCGTCGTCCTCGTCGTCTTCCTCGTCGTCGCACTCGTCGCCCTCGTCGTCCTCGTCGCCCTTGTCGTCCTCGTCGTCCTCGTCGTCGTCCTCGTCGTCCTCGTCGTCCTCGTCGTCTTCCTCGTCGTCCTCGTCGTCCTCCTCGTCGTCCTCCTCGTCGTCGTCGTCGTCCTCGTCGTCGTCGTTGTCGATCCTCGTCCTCGTTCCCGTCCTCGTCGACGTCCTCGTCACGTCCTCGTCGTCGTTCCTCTTCGTCGTTCCACGTCGTCGACGTCGTTCCTCGTCCTCGACGTCGTTCCTCGTCCTCGTCGTCGTTCCTCGTCCTCGTCGTCGTTCCTCGTCCTCGTCGTCGTCGTCGTCGTCGTCCTCGTCGTCGTCCTCGTCGTCCTCCTCGTCGTCCTCCTCGTCGTCCTTGTCGTCCTCGTCGTCCTCCTCGTCGTCCTCCTCGTCGTCCTTGTCGTCCTCATCGTCCTCGTCCTCCTCGTCGTCGTCGTCGTCCTCGTCGTCCTCCTCCTCGTCGTCGTCGTCGTGCTCGTCGTCCTCCTCGTCGTCGTCGTCGTCCTCGTCGTCCTCCTCGTCGTCCTCGTCGTCGTTCCTCGTCCTCGTCGTCGTTCCTCGTCCTCGACGTCGTTCCTCGTTTTCGACCTCGTTCCTCGTCCTCGTCGTCGTTCCTCGTCCTCGTCGTCGTTCCTCGTCGTCG
>NW_027485937.1:0-28627 GCF_050908995.1 Andrena cerasifolii
CGAACCAACGAACCAACGAACCAACGAACAAACGTACAAACGATCAAAGAGACAAACGAACAAACGATCAAAGAGACAATGAAACAAAGATACAAAGAAACAAACGAACCAACGAACCAACGAACCAACGAACCAACGAACCAACGAACCAACGAACAAACGAACAAACGAACAAACGAACAAACGAACAAACGAACCAACGAACAAACGAACAAACGAACAAACGAACAATCGAACAATCGAACATAGAGGCAAAGAAACAAAGAAACAAAGAAAAACGAACCAACGAACCAAGGAACAAACGAATAAAAGAACAAACGAACAAACGAACAAATGAACAAACGAACAAACGAACAAACGAACAAACGAACAAACGAACAAACGAACAAACGAACAAACGAACAAACGAACAAACGAACAAACGAACAAACGATCAAACGAATAAACGAACAAACGAACAAACAAACAAACGAACAAACGAACAAACGAACAATCGAACAAAGAGACAAAGAAAAATACGAACCAACGAACCAACGAACCAACGAACCAACGAACCAACGAACCAACGAACCAACGAACCAACGAACCAACGAACAAACGAACAAACGAACAAACGAACAAACGAACAAACGAACAAACAAACGAACGAATAAACGAACAAACGAACAAACGATCAAACGAACAAACGAACAAACGAACAATCGAACAATCGAACAAAGAGACAAAGAAACAAAGAAACAAAGAAAAACGAACCAACGAACCAACGAACCAACGAACAAACGAATAAAAGAACAAACGAACAAACGAACAATCGAACAAACGAACAAACGAACAAACGAACAAACGAATAAACGAAGAAACGATCAAACGAATAAACGAACAAACGAACAAACGAACAAACGAACAAACGAACAAACGAACAAACGAACAATCGAACAAAGAGACAAAGAAAAATACGAACCAACGAACCAACGAACCAACGAACCAACGAACCAACGAACCAACGAACCAACGAACCAACGAACCAACGAAACAACGAACCAACGAACCAACGAACAAACGAAAAAACGAAAAAACGAAAAAACGACAAAACGAACAAACGAACAAACGAACAAACGAACAAACGAACAAACGAACAAACGAATAAACGAACAAACGAACAAACGAACAAACGAACAATCGAACAAACGAATAAACGAACAAACGAACAAACGAACAAACGAACAAACGAACAAACGAACAAACGAACAAACGAACAAACGAACAAACGAACAATCGAACAAACGAACAAACGAACCAACGAACCAACGAACCAACGAAACAACGAACCAACGAAACAACGAACCAACGAACCAACGAACCAACGAACCAACGAACAAACGTACAAACGATCAAAGAGACAAACGAACAAACGATCAAAGAGACAATGAAACAAAGATACAAAGAAACAAACGAACCAACGAACCAACGAACCAACGAACCAACGAACCAACGAACCAACGAACAAACGAACAAACGAACAAACGAACAAACGAACAAACGAACAAACAAACGAACGAATAAACGAACAAACGAACAAACGATCAAACGAACAAACGAACAAACGAACAATCGAACAATCGAACAAAGAGACAAAGAAACAAAGAAACAAAGAAAAACGAACCAACGAACCAACGAACCAACGAACAAACGAACAAAGAGACAAAGAAAAATACGAACCAACGAACCAACGAACCAACGAACCAACGAACCAACGAACCAACGAACCAACGAACCAACGAACCAACGAACCAACGAACCAACGAACCAACGAACCAACGAACCAACGAACCAACGAACCAACGAACCAACGAACCAACGAACCAACGAACAAACGTACAAACGATCAAAGAGACAAACGAACAAACGATCAAAGAGACAATGAAACAAAGATACAAAGAAACAAACGAACCAACGAACCAACGAACCAACGAACCAACGAACCAACGAACCAACGAACCAACGAACCAACGAACCAACGAACCAACGAACCAACGAACCAACGAACCAACGAACCAGCGAACCAACGAACCAACGAACCAACGAACAAATGAACAAACGAACAAACGAACAAACGAACAATCGAACAATCGAACAAAGAGACAAAGAAACAAAGAAACAAAGAAAAACGAACCAACGAACCAACGAACCAACGAACCAACGAACAAACGAACCAACGAAACAACGAACCAACGAACCAACGAACCAACGAACCAACGAACAAACGTACAAACGATCAAAGAGACAAACGAACAAACGATCAAAGAGACAATGAAACAAAGATACAAAGAAACAAACGAACCAACGAACCAACGAACCAACGAACCAACGAACCAACGAACCAACGAACCAACGAACCAACGAACCAACGAACCAACGAACCAACGAACCAACGAACCAACGAACCAAGGAACAAACGAATAAAAGAACAAACGAACAAACGAACAATCGAACAAACGAACAAACGAACAAACGAACAAACGAATAAACGAACAAACGATCAAACGAACAATCGAACAATCGAACAAACGAACAATCGAACAAAGAGACAAAGAAAAATACGAACCAACGAACCAACGAACCAACGAACCAACGAACCAACGAACCAACGAACCAACGAAACAACGAACCAACGAACCAACGAACAAACGAAAAAACGAAAAAACGAAAAAACGACAAAACGAACAAACGAACAAACGAACAAACGAACAAACGAACAAACGAACAAACGAACAAACGAACAAACGAACAAACGAACAAACGAACAAACGAATAAACGAACAAACGAACAAACGAACAAACGAACAAACGAACAAACGAACAAACGAACAAACGAACAAACGAACAAACGAATAATCGAACAAACGAACAAACGAACAAATGAACAAACGAACAAACGAACAAACGAACAAACGAACAAACGAACAAACGAACAAACGAACAAACGAACAAACGAACAAACGAACAAACGATCAAACGAATAAACGAACAAACGAACAAACAAACAAACGAACAAACGAACAAACGAACAATCGAACAAAGAGACAAAGAAAAATACGAACCAACGAACCAACGAACCAACGAACCAACGAACCAACGAACCAACGAACCAACGAACCAACGAACCAACGAACCAACGAACCAACGAACCAACGAACCAACGAACAAACGAACAAACGAACAAACGAACAAACGAACAAACGAACAAACAAACGAACGAATAAACGAACAAACGAACAAACGATCAAACGAACAAACGAACAAACGAACAATCGAACAATCGAACAAAGAGACAAAGAAACAAAGAAACAAAGAAAAACGAACCAACGAACCAACGAACCAACGAACAAACGAATAAAAGAACAAACGAACAAACGAACAATCGAACAAACGAACAAACGAACAAACGAACAAACGAATAAACGAAGAAACGATCAAACGAATAAACGAACAAACGAACAAACGAACAAACGAACAAACGAACAAACGAACAAACGAACAATCGAACAAAGAGACAAAGAAAAATACGAACCAACGAACCAACGAACCAACGAACCAACGAACCAACGAACCAACGAACCAACGAACCAACGAACCAACGAAACAACGAACCAACGAACCAACGAACAAACGAAAAAACGAAAAAACGAAAAAACGACAAAACGAACAAACGAACAAACGAACAAACGAACAAACGAACAAACGAACAAACGAATAAACGAACAAACGAACAAACGAACAAACGAACAATCGAACAAACGAATAAACGAACAAACGAACAAACGAACAAACGAACAAACGAACAAACGAACAAACGAACAAACGAACAAACGAACAAACGAACAATCGAACAAACGAACAAACGAACCAACGAACCAACGAACCAACGAAACAACGAACCAACGAAACAACGAACCAACGAACCAACGAACCAACGAACCAACGAACAAACGTACAAACGATCAAAGAGACAAACGAACAAACGATCAAAGAGACAATGAAACAAAGATACAAAGAAACAAACGAACCAACGAACCAACGAACCAACGAACCAACGAACCAACGAACCAACGAACCAACGAACAAACGAACAAACGAACAAACGAACAAACGAACAAACGAACAAACAAACGAACGAATAAACGAACAAACGAACAAACGATCAAACGAACAAACGAACAAACGAACAATCGAACAATCGAACAAAGAGACAAAGAAACAAAGAAACAAAGAAAAACGAACCAACGAACCAACGAACCAACGAACAAACGAACAAAGAGACAAAGAAAAATACGAACCAACGAACCAACGAACCAACGAACCAACGAACCAACGAACCAACGAACCAACGAACCAACGAACCAACGAACCAACGAACCAACGAACCAACGAACCAACGAACCAACGAACCAACGAACCAACGAACCAACGAACCAACGAACCAACGAACAAACGAAAAAACGAAAAAACGAAAAAACGACAAAACGAACAAACGACAAAACGAACAAACGAACAAACGAACAAACGAACAAACGAACAAACGAACAAACGAACAAACGAACAAACGAACAAACGAACAAACGAACAAACGAATAAACGAACAAACGAACAAACGAACAAACGAACAAACGAACAAACGAACAAACGAACAAACGAACAAACGAACAAACGAATAATCGAACAAACGAACAAACGAACAAATGAACAAACGAACAAACGAACAAACGAACAAACGAACAAACGAACAAACGAACAAACGAACAAACGAACAAACGAACAAACGAACAAACGAACAAACGAACAAACGAACAAACGATCAAACGAATAAACGAACAAACGAACAAACAAACAAACGAACAAACGAACAAACGAACAATCGAACAAAGAGACAAAGAAAAATACGAACCAACGAACCAACGAACCAACGAACCAACGAACCAACGAACCAACGAACCAACGAACCAACGAACCAACGAACCAACGAACCAACGAACAAACGAACAAACGAACAAACGAACAAACGAACAAACGAACAAACATACGAACGAATAAACGAACAAACGAACAAACGATCAAACGAACAAACGAACAAACGAACAATCGAACAATCGAACAAAGAGACAAAGAAACAAAGAAACAAAGAAAAACGAACCAACGAACCAACGAACCAACGAACAAACGAATAAAAGAACAAACGAACAAACGAACAATCGAACAAACGAACAAACGAACAAACGAACAAACGAATAAACGAAGAAACGATCAAACGAATAAACGAACAAACGAACAAACGAACAAACGAACAAACGAACAAACGAACAAACGAACAATCGAACAAAGAGACAAAGAAAAATACGAACCAACGAACCAACGAACCAACGAACCAACGAACCAACGAACCAACGAACCAACGAACCAACGAACCAACGAAACAACGAACCAACGAACCAACGAACAAACGAAAAAACGAAAAAACGAAAAAACGACAAAACGAACAAACGAACAAACGAACAAACGAACAAACGAACAAACGAACAAACGAATAAACGAACAAACGAACAAACGAACAAACGAACAATCGAACAAACGAATAAACGAACAAACGAACAAACGAACAAACGAACAAACGAACAAACGAACAAACGAACAAACGAACAAACGAACAAACGAACAATCGAACAAACGAACAAACGAACCAACGAACCAACGAACCAACGAAACAACGAACCAACGAAACAACGAACCAACGAACCAACGAACCAACGAACCAACGAACAAACGTACAAACGATCAAAGAGACAAACGAACAAACGATCAAAGAGACAATGAAACAAAGATACAAAGAAACAAACGAACCAACGAACCAACGAACCAACGAACCAACGAACCAACGAACCAACGAACAAACGAACAAACGAACAAACGAACAAACGAACAAACGAACAAACAAACGAACGAATAAACGAACAAACGAACAAACGATCAAACGAACAAACGAACAAACGAACAATCGAACAATCGAACAAAGAGACAAAGAAACAAAGAAACAAAGAAAAACGAACCAACGAACCAACGAACCAACGAACAAACGAACAAAGAGACAAAGAAAAATACGAACCAACGAACCAACGAACCAACGAACCAACGAACCAACGAACCAACGAACCAACGAACCAACGAACCAACGAACCAACGAACCAACGAACCAACGAACCAACGAACCAACGAACCAACGAACCAACGAAACAACGAACCAACGAACCAACGAACAAACGAAAAAACGAAAAAACGAAAAAACGACAAAACGAACAAACGAACAAACGAACAAACGAACAAACGAACAAACGAACAAACGAACAAACGAACAAACGAATAAACGAACAAACGAACAAACGAACAAACGAACAATCGAACAAACGAACAAACGAACAAACGAACAAACGAACAAACGAACAAACGAACAAACGAACAAACGAACAAACGAACAAACGTACAAACGAACAATCGAACAAACGAACAAACGAACCAACGAACCAACGAACCAACGAAACAACGAACAAACAAACGAACGAATAAACGAACAAACGAACAAGCGATCAAACGAACAAACGAACAAACGAACAAACGAACAATCGAACAATCGAACAAAGAGACAAAGAAACAAAGAAACAAAGAAAAACGAACCAACGAACCAACGAACCAACGAACAAACGAATAAAAGAACAAACGAACAAACGAACAAACGAACAAACGAACAAACGAACAAACGAACAAACGAACAAACGAACAAACGAACAAACGAACAAACGAACAAACGAACAAACGAACAAACGAACAATCGAACAAACGAACAAACGAACCAACGAACCAACGAACCAACGAAACAACGAACAAACAAACGAACGAATAAACGAACAAACGAACAAACGAACAAACGAACAAACGAACAAACGAACAAACGAACAAACGAACAAACGAACAAACGAACAAACGAACAAACGAACAAACGAACAAACGAACAAACGAACAAACGAACAAACGAACAAACGAACAAACGAACAAACGAACAAACGAACAAACGAACAAACGAACAAACGAACAAACGAACAAACGAACAAACGAACAAACGAACAAACGAACAAACGAACAAACGAACAAACGAACAAACGAACAAACGAACAAACGAACAAACGAACAAACGAACAAACGAACAATCGAACAAACGAACAAACGAACCAACGAACCAACGAACCAACGAAACAACGAACAAACAAACGAACGAATAAACGAACAAACGAACAAACGATCAATCGAACAAACGAACAAACGAACAAACGAACAATCGAACAATCGAACAAAGAGACAAAGAAACAAAGAAACAGAGAAAAACGAACCAACGAACCAACGAACCAACGAACAAACGAATAAAAGAACAAACGAACAAACGAACAAACGAATAAACGAACAAACGAACAAACGAACAAACGAACAAACGAACAAACGAACAAACGAACAATCGAACAAAGAGACAAAGAAAAATACGAACCAACGAACCAACGAACCAACGAACCAACGAACCAACGAACCAACGAACCAACGAACCAACGAAACAACGAACCAACGAACCAACGAACAAACGAAAAAACGAAAAAACGAAAAAACGACAAAACGAACAAACGAACACACGAACAAACGAACAAACGAACAAACGAACAAACGAACAAACGAACAAACGAATAAACGAACAAACGAACAAACGAACAAACGAACAATCGAACAAACGAACAAACGAACAAACGAACAAACGAACAAACGAACAAACGAACAAACGAACAAACGAACAAACGAACAAACGAACCAACGAACCAACGAACAAACGTACAAACGAACCAACGAACCAACGAACCAACGAACCAACGAACCAACGAACCAACGAACCAACGAACCAACGAACCAACGAACCAACGAACCAACGAACCAACGAACAAACGAACAAACGAACAAACGAACAAACGAACAATCGAACAAACGAACAAACGAACAAACGAACAAACGAACAATCGAACAAACGAACAAACGAACAAACGAACAAACGAACAAACGAACAAACGAACAAACGAACAAACGAACAAACGAACAATCGAACAATCGAACAAAGAGACAAAGAAACAAAGAAACAAAGAAAAACGAACCAACGAACCAACGAACCAACGAACAAACGAATAAAAGAACAAACGAACAAACGAACAAACGAACAATCGAACAAACGAACAAACGAACAAACGAATAAACGAACAAACGCACAAACAAACAAACGAACAATCGAACAAACGAACAAACGAACAAACGAACAAACGAACAAACGAACAAACGAACAAACGAACAAACGAACAAACGAACAAACGAACAAACGAACAAACGAACAATCGAACAAACGAACAAACGAACCAACGAACCAACGAACCAACGAAACAACGAACAAACAAACGAACGAATAAACGAACAAACGAACAAACGATCAAACGAACAAACGAACAAACGAACAAACGAACAATCGAACAATCGAACAAAGAGACAAAGAAACAAAGAAACAAAGAAAAACGAACCAACGAACCAACGAACCAACGAACCAACGAACAAACGAATAAAAGAACAAACGAACAAACGAACAAACGAACAAACGAACAATCGAACAAACGAACAAACGAACAAACGAATAAACGAACAAACGCACAAACGAACAAACGAACAATCGAACAAACGAACAAACGAACAAACGAACAAACGAACAAACGAACAAACGAACAAACGAACAAACGAACAAACGAACAAACGAAGAAACGAACAAACGAACAATCGATCAAACGAGCAAACGAAACAACGAACCAACGAACAAATGAACAAACGAACCAACGAACCAACGAACCAACGAAACAACGAAACAACGAAACAACGAACCAACGAACCAACGAACCAACGAACCAACGAACAAACGTACAAACGATCAAAGAGACAAACGAACAAACGATCAAAGAGACAATGAAACAAAGATACAAAGAAACAAACGAACCAACGAACCAACGAACCAACGAACCAACGAACCAACGAACCAACGAACCAACGAACCAACGAACCAACGAACCAACGAACCAACGAACAAACGAACAAACGAACAAACGAACAATCGAACAATCGAACATAGAGACAAAGAAACAAAGAAACAAAGAAAAACGAACCAACGAACCAAGGAGCAAACGAATAAAAGAACAAACGAACAAACGAACAATCGAACAAACGAACAAACGAACAATCGAACAAACGAACAAACGAACAAACGAACAAACGAACAAACGAACAAACGAACAAACGAACAAACGAACAAACGAACAAACGAACAAACGAACAAACGAACAAACGAACAATCGAACAAACGAACAAACGAACCAACGAACGAACGAACAAACGAACAAACGAACAAACGAACAAACGAACAAACGAACAATCGAACAAACGAGCAAACGAAACAACGAACCAACGAACAAACGAACAAACGAACCAACGAACCAACGAACCAACGAAACAACGAACCAACGAACCAACGAACCAACGAACCAACGAACCAACGAACCAACGAACAAACGTACAAACGATCAAAGAGACAAACGAACAAACGATCAAAGAGACAATGAAACAAAGATACAAAGAAACAAACGAACCAACGAACCAACGAACCAACGAACCAACGAACCAACGAACCAACGAACCAACGATCCAACGAACCAACGAACCAACGAACCAACGAACCAACGAACCAACGAACAAACGAACAAACGAACAAACGAACAATCGAACAATCGAACAAAGAGACAAAGAAACAAAGAAACAAAGAAAAACGAACCAACGAACCAACGAACCAACGAACAAACGAATAAAAGAACAAACGAACAAACGAACAAACGAACAATCGAACAAACGAACAAACGAACAAACGAACAAACGAATAAACGAACAAACGCACAAACGAACAAACGAACAATCGAACAAACGAACAAACGAACAAACGAACAAACGAACAAACGAACAAACGAACAAACGAACAAACGAACAAACGAACAAACGAACAAACGAACAAACGAACAAACGAACAATCGAACAAACGAGCAAACGAAACAACGAACCAACGAACAAACGAACAAACGAACCAACGAACCAACGAACCAACGAACCAACGAAACAACGAACCAACGAAACAACGAACCAACGAACCAACGAACCAACGAACCAACGAAACAACGAACCAACGAACCAACGAACAAACGAAAAAACGAAAAAACGAAAAAACGACAAAACGAACAAACGAACAAACGAACAAACGAACAAACGAACTAACGAACAAACGAACAAACGAACAAACGAATAAACGAACAAACGAACAAACGAACAAACGAACAATCGAACAAACGAACAAACGAACAAACGAACAAACGAACAAACGAACAAACGAACAAACGAACAAACGAACAAACGAACAAACGAACAAACGAACAAACGAACAATCGAACAAACGAACAAACGAACCAACGAACCAACGAACCAACGAACCAACGAAACAACGAACAAACAAACGAACGAATAAACGAACAAACGAACAAACGATCAAACGAACAAACGAACAAACGAACAAACGAACAATCGAACAATCGAACAAAGAGACAAAGAAACAAAGAAACAAAGAAAAACGAACCAACGAACCAACGAACCAACGAACAAACGAATAAAAGAACAAACGAACAAACGAACAAACGAACAATCGAACAAACGAACAAACGAACAAACGAATAAACGAACATACGCACAAACGAACAAACGAACAATCGAACAAACGAACAAACGAACAAACGAACAAACGAACAAACGAACAAACGAACAAACGAACAAACGAACAAACGAACAAATGAACAAACGAACCAACGAACCAACGAACCAACGAAACAACGAACCAACGAAACAACGAACCAACGAACCAACGAACCAACGAACCAACGAACCAACGAACCAACGAACCAACGAACCAACGAACAAACGAACAAACGAACAAACGAACAATCGAACAATCGAACATAGAGACAAAGAAACAAAGAAACAAAGAAAAACGAACCAACGAACCAAGGAACAAACGAATAAAAGAGCAAACGAACAAACGAACAATCGAACAAACGAACAAACGAACAAACGAACAAACGAACAAACGAATAAACGAACAAACGATCAAACGAATAAACGATAAAACGAACAAACGAACAAACGAACAAACGAACAAACGAACAATCGAACAAAGAGACAAAGAAAAATACGAACCAACGAACCAACGAACCAACGAACCAACGAACCAACGAACCAACGAACCAACGAACCAACGAACCAACGAACCAACGAACCAACGAACAAACGAAAAAACGAAAAAACGAAAAAACGACAAAACGAACAAACGAACAAACGAACAAACGAACAAACGAACAAACGAACAAACGAACAAACGAACAAACGAATAAACGAACAAACGAACAAACGAACAAACGAACAATCGAACAAACGAACAAACGAACAAACGAACAAACGAACAAACGAACAAACGAACAAACGAACAAACGAACAAACGAACAAACGAACAAACGAACAATCGAACAAACGAACAAACGAACCAACGAACCAACGAACCAACGAAACAACGAACCAACGAAACAACGAACCAACGAACCAACGAACAAACGTACAAACGATCAAAGAGACAAACGAACAAACGATCAAAGAGACAATGAAACAAAGATACAATGAAACAAACGAACCAACGAACCAACGAACCAACGAACCAACGAACCAACGAACCAACGAACCAACGAACCAACGAACCAACGAACCAACGAACCAACGAACCAACGAACCAACGAACCAACGAACCAACGAACCAACGAACAAACGATCAAACGAACAAACGAACAAACGAACAAACGAACAAACGAACAAACAAACGAACGAATAAACGAACAAACGAACAAACGATCAAACGAACAAACGAACAAACGAACAAACGAACAAACGAACAATCGAACAATCGAACAAAGAGACAAAGAAACAAAGAAACAAAGAAAAACGAACCAACGAACCAACGAACCAACGAACAAACGAATAAAAGAACAAACGAACAAACGAACAAACGAACAAACGAACAATCGAACAAACGAACAAACGAATAAACGAACAAACGCACAAACGAACAAACGAACAATCGAACAAACGAACAAACGAACAAACGAACAAACGAACAAACGAACAAACGAACAAACGAACAAACGAACAAACGAACAATCGAACAAACGAGCAAACGAAACAACGAACCAACGAACAAACGAACAAACGAACCAACGAACCAACGAACCAACGAAACAACGAACCAACGAAACAACGAACCAACGAACCAACGAACAAACGTACAAACGATCAAAGAGACAAACGAACAAAGGATCAAAGAGACAATGAAACAAAGATACAAAGAAACAAACGAACCAACGAACCAACGAACCAACGAACCAACGAACCAACGAACCAACGAACCAACGAACCAACGAACCAACGAACCAACGAACCAACGAACCAACGAACCAACGAACAAACGAACAAACGAACAAACGAACAATCGAACAATCGAACAAAGAGACAAAGAAACAAAGAAACAAAGAAAAACGAACCAACGAACCAACGAAACAACGAACCAACGAACCAACGAACCAACGAACCAACGAACAAACGTACAAACGATCAAAGAGACAAACGAACAAACGATCAAAGAGACAATGAAACAAAGATACAAAGAAACAAACGAACCAACGAACCAACGAACCAACGAACCAACGAACCAACGAACCAACGAACCAACGAACCAACGAACCAACGAACCAACGAACCAACGAACCAACGAACAAACGAACAAACGAACAAACGAACAATCGAACAATCGAACAAAGAGACAAAGAAACAAAGAAACAAAGAAAAACGAACCAACGAACCAACGAACCAACGAACCAACGAACAAACGAATAAAAGAACAAACGAACAAACGAACAAACGAACAAACGAACAATCGAACAAACGAACAAACGAACAAACGAATAAACGAACAAACGCACAAACGAACAAACGAACAATCGAACAAACGAACAAACGAACAAACGAACAAACGAACAAACGAACAAACGAACAAACGAACAAACGAACAAACGAACAAACGAACAAACGAACAAACGAACAAACGAACAAACGAACAAACGAACAATCGAACAAACGAACAAACGAACCAACGAACCAACGAACCAACGAAACAACGAACAAACAAACGAACGAATAAACGAACAAACGAACAAACGATCAAACGAACAAACGAACAAACGAACAAACGAACAATCGAACAATCGAACAATCGAACAAAGAGACAAAGAAACAAAGAAACAAAGAAAAACGAACCAACGAACCAACGAACCAACGAACAAACGAAACAACGAACAAACAAACGAACGAATAAACGAACAAACGAACAAACGATCAAACGAACAAACGAACAAACGAACAAACGAACAAACGAACAATCGAACAATCGAACAAAGAGACAAAGAAACAAAGAAACAAAGAAAAACGAACCAACGAACCAACGAACCAACGAACAAACGAATAAAAGAACAAACGAACAAACGAACAAACGAACAAACGAACAATCGAACAAACGAACAAACGAACAAACGAATAAACGAACAAACGCACAAACGAACAAACGAACAATCGAACAAACGAACAAACGAACAAACGAACAAACGAACAAACGAACAAACGAACAAACGAACAAACGAACAAACGAACATACGAACAAACGAACAATCGAACAAACGAGCAAACGAAACAACGAACCAACGAACAAATGAACAAACGAACCAACGAACCAACGAACCAACGAAACAACGAACCAACGAAACAATCGAACAAACGAGCAAACGAAACAACGAACCAACGAACAAACGAACAAACGAACCAACGAACCAACGAACCAACGAAACAACGAACCAACGAAACAACGAACCAACGAACCAACGAACCAACGAACCAACGAACAAACGTACAAACGATCAAAGAGACAAACGAACAAACGATCAAAGAGACAATGAAACAAAGATACAAAGAAACAAACGAACCAACGAACCAACGAACCATCGAACCAACGAACCAACGAACCAACGAACCAACGAACCAACGAACCAACGAACCAACGAACCAACGAACCAACGAACCAACGAACCAACGAACAAATGAACAAACGAACAAACGAACAATCGAACAATCGAACAAAGAGACAAAGAAACAAAGAAACAAAGAAAAACGAACCAACGAACCAACGAACCAACGAACAAACGAATAAAAGAACAAACGAACAAACGAACAAACGAACAATCGAACAAACGAACAAACGAACAAACGAATAAACGAACAAACGCACAAACGAACAAACGAACAATCGAACAAACGAACAAACGAACAAACGAACAAACGAACAAACGAACAAACGAACAAACGAACAAACGAACAAACGAACAATCGAACAAACGAACAAACGAACCAACGAACCAACGAACCAACGAAACAACGAACAAACAAACGAACGAATAAACGAACAAACGAACAAACGATCAAACGAACAAACGAACAAACGAACAAACGAACAATCGAACAATCGAACAAAGAGACAAAGAAACAAAGAAACAAAGAAAAACGAACCAACGAACCAACGAACCAACGAACAAACGAATAAAAGAACAAACGAACAAACGAACAAACGAACAAACGAACAATCGAACAAACGAACAAACGAACAAACGAATAAACGAACAAACGCACAAACGAACAAACGAACAATCGAACAAACGAACAAACGAACAAACGAACAAACGAACAAACGAACAAACGAACAAACGAACAAACGAACAAACGAACAAACGAACAAACGAACAAACGAACAATCGAACAAACGAGCAAACGAAACAACGAACCAACGAACAAATGAACAAACGAACCAACGAACCAACGAACCAACGAAACAACGAACCAACGAAACAACGAACCAACGAACCAACGAACCAACGAACCAACGAACAAACGTACAAACGATCAAAGAGACAAACGAACAAACGATCAAAGAGACAATGAAACAAAGATACAAAGAAACAAACGAACCAACGAACCAACGAACCAACGAACCAACGAACCAACGAACCAACGAACCAACGAACCAACGAACCAACGAACCAACGAACAAACGAACAAACGAACAAACGAACAATCGAACAATCGAACATAGAGACAAAGAAACAAAGAAACAAAGAAAAACGAACCAACGAACCAAGGAACAAACGAATAAAAGAACAAACGAACAAACGAACAATCGAACAAACGAACAAACGAACAAACGAACAAACGAATAAACGAACAAACGATCAAACGAATAAACGAACAAACGAACAAACGAACAAACGAACAAACGAACAAACGAACAATCGAACAAAGAGACGAAGAAAAATACGAACCAACGAACCAACGAACCAACGAACCAACGAACCAACGAACCAACGAACCAACGAAACAACGAACCAACGAACCAACGAACAAACGAAAAAACGAAAAAACGAAAAAACGACAAAACGAACAAACGAACAAACGAACAAACGAACAAACGAACAAACGAACAAACGAACAAACGAACAAACGAACCAACGAATAAACGAACAAACGAACAAACGGACAAACGAACAATCGAACAAACGAACAAACGAACAAACGAACAAACGAACAAACGAACAAACGAACAAACGAACAAACGAACAAACGAACAAACGAACAATCGAACAAACGAACAAACGAACCAACGAACGAACGAACAAACGAACAAACGAACAAACGAACATACGAACAAACGAACAATCGAACAAACGAGCAAACGAAACAACGAACCAACGCTCAAACGAACAAACGAACCAACGAACCAACGAACAAACGAACAAACAAACAAACGAACAAACGAACAAACGAACAAACGAACAAACGAACAAACGAACAATCGAACAAACGAGCAAACGAAACAACGAACCAACGAACAAACGAACAAACGAACCAACGAACCAACGAACCAACGAAACAACGAACCAACGAAACAACGAACCAACGAACCAACGAACCAGCGAACCAACGAACAAACGTACAAACGATCAAAGAGACAAACGAACAAACGATCAAAGAGACAATGAAACAAAGATACAAAGAAACAAACGAACCAACGAAACAACGAACCAACGAACCAACGAACCAACGAACCAACGAACCAACGAACCAACGAACCAACGAACCAACGAACCAACGAACCAACGAACCAACGAACAAACGAACAAACGAACAAACGAACAATCGAACAATCGAACAAAGAGACAAAGAAACAAAGAAACAAAGAAAAACGAACCAACGAACCAACGAACCAACGAACAAACGAATAAAAGAACAAACGAACAAACGAACAAACGAACAATCGAACAAACGAACAAACGAACAAACGAATAAACGAACAAACGCACAAACGAACAAACGAACAATCGAACAAACGAACAAACGAACAAACGAACAAACGAACAAACGAACAAACGAACAAACGAACAAACGAACAAACGAACAAACGAACAAACGAACAAACGAACAAACGAACAAACGAACAAACGAACAATCGAACAAACGAGCAAACGAAACAACGAACCAACGAACAAACGAACAAACGAACCAACGAACCAACGAACCAACGAAACAACGAACCAACGAAACAACGAACCAACGAACCAACGAACCAACGAACCAACGAACAAACGTACAAACGATCAAAGATACAAACGAACAAACGATCAAAGAGACAATGAAACAAAGATACAAAGAAACAAACGAACCAACGAATCAACGAACCAACGAACCAACGAACCAACGAACCAACGAACCAACGAACCATCGAACAAACGAACAAACGAACAAACGAACAAACGAACAAACGAACAAACGAACAAACGAACAAACGAACAAACGAGCAAACGATCAAACGAACAAACGAACAAACGAACAATCGAACAAACGAACAAACGAACCAACGAACCAACGAACCAACGAAACAACGAACAAACAAACGAACGAACAAACGTACAAACGAACCAACGAACCAACGAACCAACGAACCAACGAACCAACGAACCAACGAACCAACGAACCAACGAACCAACGAACCAACGAACCAACGAACCAACGAACCAACGAACCAACGAACCAACGAACCAACGAACCAACGAAACAACGAACAAACAAACGAACGAACAAACGTACAAACGAACCAACGAACCAACGAACCAACGAACCAACGAACCAACGAACCAACGAACCAACGAACCAACGAACCAACGAACCAACGAACCAACGAACCAACGAACCAACGAACCAACGAACAAACGTACAAACGAACCAACGAACCAACGAACCAATGAACCAACGAACCCACGAACAAACGAACAAGCGAACAAACGAACAAACGAACACACGAACAATCGAACAAAGAGAAAAAGAAACAAGGAAACAAAGAAACAAACGATCCAACGAGCCAACGAACCAACGAACCAACGAACCAACGAACCAACGAACCAACGAACCAACGAACCAACGAACCAACGAACCAACGAACAAACGTACAAACGATCAAAGAGACAAACGAACAAACGATCAAAGAGACAATGAAACAAAGATACAAAGAAACAAACGAACCAACGAACCAACGAACCAACGAACCAACGAACCAACGAACCAACGAACCAACGAACCAACGAACCAACGAACCAACGAACCAACGAACCAACGAACCAACGAACAAACGAACAAACGAACAAACGAACAATCGAACAATCGAACAAAGAGACAAAGAAACAAAGAAACAAAGAAACAAAGAAAAACGAACCAACGAACCAACGAACCAACGAACCAACGAACAAACGAATAAAAGAACAAACGAACAAACGAACAAACGAACAAACGAACAAACGAACAATCGAACAAACGAACAAACGAACAAACGAATAAACGAACAAACGCACAAACGAACAAACGAACAATCGAACAAACGAACAAACGAACAAACGAACAAACGAACAAACGAACAAACGAACAAACGAACAAACGAACAAACGAACAAACGAACAAACGAACAAACGAACAATCGAACAAACGAACAAACGAACCAACGAACCAACGAACCAACGAAACAACGAACAAACAAACGAACGAATAAACGAACAAACGAACAAACGATCAAACGAACAAACGAACAAACGAACAAACGAACAAACGAACAATCGAACAATCGAACAAAGAGACAAAGAAACAAAGAAACAAAGAAAAACGAACCAACGAACCAACGAACCAACGAACAAACGAAACAACGAACAAACAAACGAACGAATAAACGAACAAACGAACAAACGATCAAACGAACAAACGAACAAACGAACAAACGAACAAACGAACAATCGAACAATCGAACAAAGAGACAAAGAAACAAAGAAACAAAGAAAAACGAACCAACGAACAAACGAATAAAAGAACAAACGAACAAACGAACAAACGAACAAACGAACAATCGAACAAACGAACAAACGAACAAACGAATAAACGAACAAACGCACAAACGAACAAACGAACAATCGAACAAACGAACAAACGAACAAACGAACAAACGAACAAACGAACAAACGAACAAACGAACAAACGAACAAACGAACATACGAACAAACGAACAATCGAACAAACGAGCAAACGAAACAACGAACCAACGAACAAATGAACAAACGAACCAACGAACCAACGAACCAACGAAACAACGAACCAACGAAACAATCGAACAAACGAGCAAACGAAACAACGAACCAAAGAACAAACGAACAAACGAACCAACGAACCAACGAACCAACGAACCAACGAAACAACGAACCAACGAAACAACGAACCAACGAACCAACGAACCAACGAACCAACGAACAAACGTACAAACGATCAAAGAGACAAACGAACAAACGATCAAAGAGACAATGAAACAAAGATACAAAGAAACAAACGAACCAACGAACCAACGAACCAACGAACCAACGAACCAACGAACCAACGAACCAACGAACCAACGAACCAACGAACCAACGAACCAACGAACCAACGAACCAACGAACAAATGAACAAACGAACAAACGAACAATCGAACAATCGAACAAAGAGACAAAGAAACAAAGAAACAAAGAAAAACGAACCAACGAACCAACGAACCAACGAACAAACGAATAAAAGAACAAACGAACAAACGAACAAACGAACAATCGAACAAACGAACAAACGAACAAACGAATAAACGAACAAACGCACAAACGAACAAACGAACAATCGAACAAACGAACAAACGAACAAACGAACAAACGAACAAACGAACAAACGAACAAACGTACAAACGATCAAAGAGACAAACGAACAAACGATCAAAGAGACAATGAAACAAAGATACAAAGAAACAAACGAACCAACGAACCAACGAACCAACGAACCAACGAACCAACGAACCAACGAACCAACGAACCAACGAACCAACGAACCAACGAACCAACGAACAAACGAACAAACGAACAAACGAACAATCGAACAATCGAACATAGAGACAAAGAAACAAAGAAACAAAGAAAAACGAACCAACGAACCAAGGAACAAACGAATAAAAGAACAAACGAACAAACGAACAATCGAACAAACGAACAAACGAACAAACGAACAAACGAATAAACGAACAAACGATCAAACGAATAAACGAACAAACGAACAAACGAACAAACGAACAAACGAACAAACGAACAATCGAACAAAGAGACGAAGAAAAATACGAACCAACGAACCAACGAACCAACGAACCAACGAACCAACGAACCAACGAACCAACGAAACAACGAACCAACGAACCAACGAACAAACGAAAAAAACGAAAAAACGAAAAAACGACAAAACGAACAAACGAACAAACGAACAAACGAACAAACGAACAAACGAACAAACGAACAAACGAACCAACGAATAAACGAACAAACGAACAAACGGACAAACGAACAATCGAACAAACGAACAAACGAACAAACGAACAAACGAACAAACGAACAAACGAACAAACGAACAAACGAACAAACGAACAAACGAACAATCGAACAAACGAACAAACGAACCAACGAACGAACGAACAAACGAACAAACGAACAAACGAACATACGAACAAACGAACAATCGAACAAACGAGCAAACGAAACAACGAACCAACGCTCAAACGAACAAACGAACCAACGAACCAACGAACAAACGAACAAACAAACAAACGAACAAACGAACAAACGAACAAACGAACAAACGAACAAACGAACAATCGAACAAACGAGCAAACGAAACAACGAACCAACGAACAAACGAACAAACGAACCAACGAACCAACGAACCAACGAAACAACGAACCAACGAAACAACGAACCAACGAACCAACGAACCAGCGAACCAACGAACAAACGTACAAACGATCAAAGAGACAAACGAACAAACGATCAAAGAGACAATGAAACAAAGATACAAAGAAACAAACGAACCAACGAAACAACGAACCAACGAACCAACGAACCAACGAACCAACGAACCAACGAACCAACGAACCAACGAACCAACGAACCAACGAACCAACGAACCAACGAACAAACGAACAAACGAACAAACGAACAATCGAACAATCGAACAAAGAGACAAAGAAACAAAGAAACAAAGAAAAACGAACCAACGAACCAACGAACCAACGAACAAACGAATAAAAGAACAAACGAACAAACGAACAAACGAACAATCGAACAAACGAACAAACGAACAAACGAATAAACGAACAAACGCACAAACGAACAAACGAACAATCGAACAAACGAACAAACGAACAAACGAACAAACGAACAAACGAACAAACGAACAAACGAACAAACGAACAAACGAACAAACGAACAAACGAACAAACGAACAAACGAACAAACGAACAAACGAACAATCGAACAAACGAGCAAACGAAACAACGAACCAACGAACAAACGAACAAACGAACCAACGAACCAACGAACCAACGAAACAACGAACCAACGAAACAACGAACCAACGAACCAACGAACCAACGAACCAACGAACAAACGTACAAACGATCAAAGATACAAACGAACAAACGATCAAAGAGACAATGAAACAAAGATACAAAGAAACAAACGAACCAACGAATCAACGAACCAACGAACCAACGAACCAACGAACCAACGAACCAACGAACCATCGAACAAACGAACAAACGAACAAACGAACAAACGAACAAACGAACAAACGAACAAACGAACAAACGAACAAACGAGCAAACGATCAAACGAACAAACGAACAAACGAACAATCGAACAAACGAACAAACGAACCAACGAACCAACGAACCAACGAAACAACGAACAAACAAACGAACGAACAAACGTACAAACGAACCAACGAACCAACGAACCAACGAACCAACGAACCAACGAACCAACGAACCAACGAACCAACGAACCAACGAACCAACGAACCAACGAACCAACGAACCAACGAACCAACGAACCAACGAACCAACGAACCAACGAAACAACGAACAAACAAACGAACGAACAAACGTACAAACGAACCAACGAACCAACGAACCAACGAACCAACGAACCAACGAACCAACGAACCAACGAACCAACGAACCAACGAACCAACGAACCAACGAACCAACGAACCAACGAACCAACGAACAAACGTACAAACGAACCAACGAACCAACGAACCAATGAACCAACGAACCCACGAACAAACGAACAAGCGAACAAACGAACAAACGAACACACGAACAATCGAACAAAGAGAAAAAGAAACAAGGAAACAAAGAAACAAACGATCCAACGAGCCAACGAACCAACGAACCAACGAACCAACGAACCAACGAACCAACGAACCAACGAACCAACGAACCAACGAACCAACGAACAAACGTACAAACGATCAAAGAGACAAACGAACAAACGATCAAAGAGACAATGAAACAAAGATACAAAGAAACAAACGAACCAACGAACCAACGAACCAACGAACCAACGAACCAACGAACCAACGAACCAACGAACCAACGAACCAACGAACCAACGAACCAACGAACCAACGAACCAACGAACCAACGAACAAACGAACAAACGAACAAACGAACAATCGAACAATCGAACAAAGAGACAAAGAAACAAAGAAACAAAGAAACAAAGAAAAACGAACCAACGAACCAACGAACCAACGAACCAACGAACCAACGAACAAACGAATAAAAGAACAAACGAACAAACGAACAAACGAACAAACGAACAAACGAACAATCGAACAAACGAACAAACGAACAAACGAATAAACGAACAAACGCACAAACGAACAAACGAACAATCGAACAAACGAACAAACGAACAAACGAACAAACGAACAAACGAACAAACGAACAAACGAACAAACGAACAAACGAACAAACGAACAAACGAACAAACGAACAATCGAACAAACGAACAAACGAACCAACGAACCAACGAACCAACGAAACAACGAACAAACAAACGAACGAATAAACGAACAAACGAACAAACGATCAAACGAACAAACGAACAAACGAACAAACGAACAAACGAACAATCGAACAATCGAACAAAGAGACAAAGAAACAAAGAAACAAAGAAAAACGAACCAACGAACCAACGAACCAACGAACAAACGAAACAACGAACAAACAAACGAACGAATAAACGAACAAACGAACAAACGATCAAACGAACAAACGAACAAACGAACAAACGAACAAACGAACAATCGAACAATCGAACAAAGAGACAAAGAAACAAAGAAACAAAGAAAAACGAACCAACGAACAAACGAATAAAAGAACAAACGAACAAACGAACAAACGAACAAACGAACAATCGAACAAACGAACAAACGAACAAACGAATAAACGAACAAACGCACAAACGAACAAACGAACAATCGAACAAACGAACAAACGAACAAACGAACAAACGAACAAACGAACAAACGAACAAACGAACAAACGAACAAACGAACATACGAACAAACGAACAATCGAACAAACGAGCAAACGAAACAACGAACCAACGAACAAATGAACAAACGAACCAACGAACCAACGAACCAACGAAACAACGAACCAACGAAACAATCGAACAAACGAGCAAACGAAACAACGAACCAACGAACAAACGAACAAACGAACCAACGAACCAACGAACCAACGAACCAACGAAACAACGAACCAACGAAACAACGAACCAACGAACCAACGAACCAACGAACCAACGAACAAACGTACAAACGATCAAAGAGACAAACGAACAAACGATCAAAGAGACAATGAAACAAAGATACAAAGAAACAAACGAACCAACGAACCAACGAACCAACGAACCAACGAACCAACGAACCAACGAACCAACGAACCAACGAACCAACGAACCAACGAACCAACGAACCAACGAACCAACGAACAAATGAACAAACGATAAACGAACAATCGAACAATCGAACAAAGAGACAAAGAAACAAAGAAACAAAGAAAAACGAACCAACGAACCAACGAACCAACGAACAAACGAATAAAAGAACAAACGAACAAACGAACAAACGAACAATCGAACAAACGAACAAACGAACAAACGAATAAACGAACAAACGCACAAACGAACAAACGAACAATCGAACAAACGAACAAACGAACAAACGAACAAACGAACAAACGAACAAACGAACAAACGAACAAACGAACAAACGAACAATCGAACAAACGAACAAACGAACAAACGAACCAACGAACCAACGAACCAACGAAACAACGAACAAACAAACGAACGAATAAACGAACAAACGAACAAACGATCAAACGAACAAACGAACAAACGAACCAACGAACCAACGAACCAACGAACCAACGAACCAACGAACCAACGAACAAATGAACAAACGAACAAACGAACAATCGAACAATCGAACAAAGAGACAAAGAAACAAAGAAACAAAGAAAAACGAACCAACGAACCAACGAACCAACGAACAAACGAATAAAAGAACAAACGAACAAACGAACAAACGAACAATCGAACAAACGAACAAACGAACAAACGAATAAACGAACAAACGCACAAACGAACAATCGAACAATCGAACAAAGAGACAAAGAAACAAAGAAACAAAGAAAAACGAACCAACGAACCAACGAACCAACGAACAAACGAATAAAAGAACAAACGAACAAACGAACAAACGAACAAACGAACAATCGAACAAACGAACAAACGAACAAACGAATAAACGAACAAACGCACAAACGAACAAACGAACAATCGAACAAACGAACAAACGAACAAACGAACAAACGAACAAACGAACAAACGAACAAACGAACAAACGAACAAACGAACAAACGAACAATCGAACAAACGAGCAAACGAAACAACGAACCAACGAACAAATGAACAAACGAACCAACGAACCAACGAACCAACGAAACAACGAACCAACGAAACAACGAACCAACGAACCAACGAACCAACGAACCAACGAACAAACGTACAAACGATCAAAGAGACAAACGAACAAACGATCAAAGAGACAATGAAACAAAGATACAAAGAAACAAACGAACCAACGAACCAACGAACCAACGAACCAACGAACCAACGAACCAACGAACCAACGAACCAACGAACCAACGAACCAACGAACCAACGAACCAACGAACAAACGAACAAACGAACAAACGAACAATCGAACAATCGAACATAGAGACAAAGAAACAAAGAAACAAAGAAAAACGAACCAACGAACCAAGGAACAAACGAATAAAAGAACAAACGAACAAACGAACAATCGAACAAACGAACAAACGAACAAACGAACAAACGAATAAACGAACAAACGATCAAACGAATAAACGAACAAACGAACAAACGAACAAACGAACAAACGAACAAACGAACAAACGAACAATCGAACAAAGAGACAAAGAAAAATACGAACCAACGAACCAACGAACCAACGAACCAACGAACCAACGAACCAACGAACCAACGAAACAACGAACCAACGAACCAACGAACAAACGAAAAAACGAAAAAACGAAAAAACGACAAAACGAACAAACGAACAAACGAACAAACGAACAAACGAACAAACGAACAAACGAACAAACGAACCAACGAATAAACGAACAAACGAACAAACGGACAAACGAACAATCGAACAAACGAACAAACGAACAAACGAACAAACGAACAAACGAACAAACGAACAAACGAACAAACGAACAATCGAACAAACGAACAAACGAACCAACGAACGAACGAACAAACGAACAAACGAACAAACGAACATACGAACAAACGAACAATCGAACAAACGAGCAAACGAAACAACGAACCAACGAACAAACGAACAAACGAACCAACGAACCAACGAACAAACGAACAAACAAACAAACGAACAAACGAACAAACGAACAAACGAACAAACGAACAAACGAACAATCGAACAAACGAGCAAACGAAACAACGAACCAACGAACAAACGAACAAACGAACCAACGAACCAACGAACCAACGAAACAACGAACCAACGAAACAACGAACCAACGAACCAACGAACCAGCGAACCAACGAACAAACGTACAAACGATCAAAGAGACAAACGAACAAACGATCAAAGAGACAATGAAACAAAGATACAAAGAAACAAACGAACCAACGAAACAACGAACCAACGAACCAACGAACCAACGAACCAACGAACCAACGAACCAACGAACCAACGAACCAACGAACCAACGAACAAACGAACAAACGATCAAAGAGACAAACGAACAAACGATCAAAGAGACAATGAAACAAAGATACAAAGAAACAAACGAACCAACGAACCAACGAACCAACGAACCAACGAACCAACGAACCAACGAACCAACGAACCAACGAACCAACGAACCAACGAACCAACGAACCAACGAACCAACGAACCAAAGAACAAACGAACAAACGAACAAACGAACAAACGAACAAACGAACAAACGAACAAACGAACAAACGAACAAACGAACAAACAAACAAACGAACGAACAAACAAACGAACGAATAAACGAACAAACGAACAAACGAATAAACGAACAAACGCACGAACGAACAAACGAACAATCGAACAAACGAACAAACGAACAAACGAACAAACGCACAAACGAACAAACGAACAATCGAACATACGAACAAACGAACAAACGAACAAACGAACAAACGAACAAACGAACAAACGAACAAACGAACAAACGAACAAACGAACAAACGAACAAACGAACAAACGAACAAACGAACAAACGAACAAACGAACAAACGAACAATCGAACAAACGAACAAACGAACCAACGAACCAACGAACCAACGAAACAACGAACCAACGAAACAACGAACCAACGAACCAACGAACCAACGAACCAACGAACCAACGAACCAACGAACCAACGAACCAACGAAACAACGAACCAACGAACCAACGAACAAACGAAAAAACGAAAAAACGAAAAAACGACAAAACGAACAAACGAACAAACGAACAAACGAACAAACGAACAAACGAACAAACGAACAAACGAACAATCGAACAATCGAACAAAGAGACAAAGAAACAAAGAAACAAAGAAAAACGAACAAACGAACCAACGAACCAACGAACAAACGAATAAAAGAACAAACGAACAAACGAACAAACGAACAATCGAACAAACGAACAAACGAACAAACGAGCAAACGAAACAACGAACCAACGAACAAACGAACAAACGAACCAACGAACCAACGAACCAACGAACCAACGAACCAACGAACCAACGAACCAACGAACCAACGAACCAACGAACAAACGAACAAACGAACAAACGAACAAACGAACAAACGAACAAACAAACGAACGAATAAACGAACAAACGAACAAACGATCAAACGAACAAACGAACAAACGAACAATCGAACAATCGAACAAAGAGACAAAGAAACAAAGAAACAAAGAAAAACGAACCAACGAACCAACGAACCAACGAACAAACGAATAAAAGAACAAACGAACAAACGAACAATCGAAGAAACGAACAAACGAACAAACGAACAAACGATCAAACGAATAAACGAACAAACGATCAAACGAATAAACGAACAAACGAACAAACGAACAAACGAACAAACGAACAATCGAACAAAGAGACAAAGAAAAATACGAACCAACGAACCAACGAACCAACGAACCAACGAACCAACGAACCAACGAACCAACGAACCAACGAAACAACGAACCAACGAACCAACGAACAAACGAACAAACGAACAAACGAACAAACGAACAAACGAACAAACGAACAAACGAACAATCGAACAAACGAACAAACGAACCAACGAACCAACGAACCAACGAAACAACGAACAAACAAACGAACGAATAAACGAACAAACGAACAAACGATCAAACGAACAAACGAACAAACGAACAAACGAACAATCGAACAATCGAACAAAGAGACAAAGAAACAAAGAAACAAAGAAAAACGAACCAACGAACCAACGAACCAACGAACAAACGAATAAAAGAACAAACGAACAAACGAACAAACGAACAAACGAACAATCGAACAAACGAACAAACGAACAAACGAATAAACGAACAAACGCACAAACGAACAAACGAACAATCGAACAAACGAACAAACGAACAAACGAACAAACGAACAAACGAACAAACGAACAAACGAACAAACGAACAAACGAACAAACGAACAAACGAACAAACGAACAATCGAACAAACGAGCAAACGAAACAACGAACCAACGAACAAATGAACAAACGAACCAACGAACCAACGAACCAACGAAACAACGAACCAACGAAACAACGAACCAACGAACCAACGAACCAACGAACCAACGAACAAACGTACAAACGATCAAAGAGACAAACGAACAAACGATCAAAGAGACAATGAAACAAAGATACAAAGAAACAAACGAACCAACGAACCAACGAACCAACGAACCAACGAACCAACGAACCAACGAACCAACGAACCAACGAACCAACGAACCAACGAACCAACGAACCAACGAACAAACGAACAAACGAACAAACGAACAATCGAACAATCGAACATAGAGACAAAGAAACAAAGAAACAAAGAAAAACGAACCAACGAACCAAGGAACAAACGAATAAAAGAACAAACGAACAAACGAACAATCGAACAAACGAACAAACGAACAAACGAACAAACGAATAAACGAACAAACGATCAAACGAATAAACGAACAAA
>NW_027485938.1:0-28613 GCF_050908995.1 Andrena cerasifolii
AAATTTAAAATTTTTAAAATTTTTTTTAATTTTAAAATTTTGAAAATAATTTTTTTTTAATTTTTTAATTTTTTTAATTTTTCATTTTTTATTTTTTTTTTAAATTTTCTTATATTTTTTTTTAATTTTTAAATTTTTTTTAAACTTTTTTTTTAAATTTTTTAAAATTTTTTTTAATTTTTTAAAAATTTTCTTTGCTTTATTTATATTTAAATTTTTTAAAATTTAAAATTTTTTTTTTTAAATTTGTTTCAATTTTTTAACAAAATTAAAAAAAATTATTTATTTTTAAATTTTTTTTCTATATTTTTTAATTTTTTTAATTTTTTAATTTTTAAATTTTTTTAAATTATTTATATTTTTAATTTTTAAAATTTTTTTAATTTTTTTAATTTTTTTAATTTTTTTAATTTTTAAAATTTTTTTTTAATTTTAAAATTTTTTTTTTAATTTTTAAAATTTTTCTAAATTTTTTTTAATTTATTTAAAAGTATTATTTTTTTATTCCAAAAATGTTTTTTAATTTTTAAAATTTTTTTTAATTTTTATTTTTCTTTTTTAATTTTTTTTTTTAATTTTTAAAACTTTCTTAAAACTTTTTTTTAATTTTTTAAACAAAATTTTTTAATTTTTTTAAAAAATTTTTAAATTTTTTTAAAATTTTTTTTAAATTTTTTTAAATTTTTTTTTAAATTTTTTAAAAATTTTTTTAAATTATAATATTTTTATTTAAAAAAATGTTTTTTAATTTTTTTCTTTTATTTTAATTTTACCTTTTTTAATTTTTAAATTTTTTTTTAAATTTTCCTATAATTTTCTTATAATTTTTAAATTTTTTTAAAAAAATTTTTTTTTTAATTTTTGAAATTTTTTTTAATTTTTTTATTATTTTTTTTAAAAGTATAATTTTTTATTTCAAAAATGTTTTTTAATTTTTTTTTTTAATTTTTTTAATTTTTAAAAAAAAAAATTTTTTAATTTTTATTTTAATTTTTTTTTAATTTTAAATTTTTTTTTATTTTTTTTAAAATTATTTATATTTTTAATTTCTTAAATTTTTTTAATTTTAAAATTTTTTTTTAATTTTTAAATTTTTTTTTAATTTTTAAAATTTTTTTTTATTTTAAAATTTTTTTTTTTAATTTTTTAACAAAATTTTTTCATTTTTTTCTTAAATTTTTAAAATTTTTTAAAATTTTTTTTTAAAATTATAATTTTTTTATTTAAAAATTTTTTTTTTATTTTTTTTTAAATTTTTTTCTTTTATTTTATTTTTTTAATTTTTTAATTTTTTAAATTTTTTTTTAAATTTTCTTATAATTTTTTTTAATTTTTAAAATTTTTTAAAAAATTTTTTTATTTTTTTTTAATTTTTGAAAATTTTTCTAATTTTTTTAAATTTTTTTTAAAAGTATAATTTTTTATTTCAAAAATGTTTTTAATTTTTTTTTTATTTTTTTTAAATTTTTAAATTTTTTTTAAAATTTTCTTATAATTTTTTTTAATTTTTAAATTTTTTTTAAATTTTTTAAATTTTTTTCATAAATTTTTAACATTTTTTTTTAATTTTTATATTTTTTTTAATTTTTTTTTAATTTTTGAAAATTTTCTTAAAACTTTTTTTTAATTTTTTAAACAAATTTTTTTAATTTTTAAAAATTTTTTTTAAAATTTTTTAAAATTTTTTAATTTGTTTTTAAATTATAATTTTTTTATTTCAAAAAAAGTTTTTTAATTTTTTTCTTTTATTTTAATTTTTTTAATTTTTTTAATTTTTTCAATTTTTTCATTTTTTTAAATTTTCTTATATTTTTTTTTAATTTTTAAATTTTTTAAAATTTTTTTTTTAAATTTTTTAAATTTTTTTTTAATTTTTTAAAAATTTTCTTTGCTTTATTTATATTTAAATTTTTTAAAATTTAAAATTTTTTTTTAAATTTGTTTCAATTTTTAACAAAATTAAAAATTATTTATTTTAAAATTTTTTTCTATATTTTTTAATTTTTTAATTTTTTAATTTTTAATTTTTTTTTAAAATTATTTATATTTTTTAATTTTTAAATTTTTTTAATTTTTTTAACTTTTAAAATTTTTTTTAATTTTAAAATTTTTTTTTTATTTTTAAATTTTCTAATTTTTTTTTTAATTTATTTAAAAGCATTATTTTTTATTCCAAAAATGTTTTTTAATTTTTTAAATTTTTTTTTAATTTTTATTTTTCTTTTTTTAATTTTTTTTAATTTTTAAAATTTTCTTAAAACTTTTTTTTTAATTTTTTAAACAAAATTTTTTAATTTTTTTTATATTTTTTTAAATTTTTTTTTAAAATTATAATTTTTTTATTTAAAAATTTTTTTTAATTTTTTTTAAATTTTTCTAATTTTTTTTTTTAATTTTTTTAAAAGTATTTTTTTTATTTCAAAAATGTTTTTAATTTTTTTTATAATTTTTTTAAATTTTAAATTTTTTAAAATTTTTTTTAAAATTATAATTTTTTTATTTTTAAATTTTTTTTAATTTTTAAATTTTTTTTAATTTTAAAATTTTTTTTAATTTTAAAATTTTATTTTTTATTTTTTAAATTTTTTTTATTTTTTTTAATCTTTGAAAATTTTTCTAAATTTTTTTTTAATTTATTTAAAAGTATTATTTTTTTTTCAAAACAGTTTTTTAATTTTTGAAAATTTTTCTAATTTTTTTTTTAATTTTTTTAAAAGTATTATTTTTTATTTCAAAATGTTTTTTAATTTTTTCAATTTTTCAAATTTTAAATTTTTTTAAAAATTTTCTTATAATTTTTTTTAATTTTTAAAATTTTTTAAAAATTTTTTTAAATTTTTTTTTAATTTTAAAGAAAAATTTTAAATTTTGATTTTAATTTTTTTTAATTTTTAAATTTTTTTTTTAATTTTTGAAAATTTCTTAAACTTTTTTTTTAATTTTTAAATTAAATTTTTTAATTTTTTAAAATTTTTTAAAATTTTTTTTAAAATTATAATTTTTTTATTTAAAATTTTTTTTTTTAATTTTTAAAAAATTTTTTCTTTTATTTTAATTTTTTTAATTTTTTTAATTTTTCAATTTTTTCATTTTTTTTAAATTTCCGTATAATTTTTTTTAATTTTTAAAATTTTAAAAAAATTTTTTTAATTTTTTAAAATTTTTTTAAATTTTTTAAAAAATTTCTTTGCTTTATTTTTATTTAAATTTTTTAAAAAATTAAAAAAAAATTTTTTAAATTTGTTTCAATTTTTTAACAAAATTAAAAAAAATTATTTATTTTTTAATTTTTTTTCTATATTTTTTAATTTTTAAATATTTTTTATTTTTTTTTCTATATTTTTTAATTTTTTTAATTTTTTTAATTTTTAAATTTTTTTTATTTTTTTTTTAATTTTTGAAATTTTTCTAAAATTTTTTTTAATTTTTTTAAAAGTATTATTTTTTATTTCAAAAATGTTTTTAATTTTTTTTATAATTTTTTTTAATTTTTTTAAATTTTTTAAAAAATTTCTTTGCTTTATTTTTATTTAAATTTTTTAAAAAATTAAAATTTTTTTTAAATTTGTTTCAATTTTTTAACAAAATTAAAAAAAATTATTTATTTTTTAATTTTTTTTCTATATTTTTTAATTTTTTTAATTTTTTTAATTTTTAAATTTTTTTTATTTTTATTATAATTTTTGAAAATTTTTCTAAATTTTTTTTTAATTTTTTTTATAATTTTTTTTAAATTTTTAAATTTTTTTAAAATTTTTTTAAAAATTTTTTTAAAATTTTTTTTTAATTTTAAAGAAAAATTTTAAATTTTGATTTTAATTTTTTTTTAATTTTTAAATTTTTTTTTGATTTTTGAAAATTTTCTTAAAACTTTATTTTTAATTTTTTAAACAAATTTTTTTAATTTTTTAAATTTTTTTTTAAATTTTTAAATTCTTTTTAATTTTTTTTAAAAATATAATTTTTTATTTCAAAAAATGTTTTTTTAATATTTTTAATTTTTTCAATTTTTTCAATTTTTATTTAAATTTTCTTATAATTTTTTTTAATTTTTAAAATTTTTAAAAATTTTTTTTTAATTTTTTAAAATTTTTTAAAAAATTTTAAAAAATTTCTTTGCTTTATTTTTATTTAATTTTTTTAAGAAATTAAAAAAAAAAATTTTAAATTTGTTTCAATTTTTTAAGAAAATTAAAAAAAATTTATTTATTTTTTAATTTTTTTCTATATTTTTTAATTTTTTTAATTTTTTTAATTTTTAAATTTTTTTATTTTTTTTTTAATTTTTGAAAATTTTTCTAAAATTTTTTTTAATTTTTTTAAATGTATTATTTTTTTATTTCAAAAATGTTTTTTAATTTTTTTTTAATTTTTTCAAATTTATAAATTTTTTTTAAATATTCTTATAATTTTTTTTTTAATTTTTAAAATTTTTTTTAATTTTAAAATTTTTTTTTTAATTTTTAAAATTTTTTTTAAATTTTTTAAAATTTTTTTTTTAAATTTTTAAAAATTTTTTTTTTAAATTTTTAAATCTTTTTTTAATTTTTAAAATTTTTTTTAAATTTTAAAATTTTCTTATAATTTTTTTTTAAATTTTAAATTTTTTTTTAAATTTTTTAAAATTTTTTTTTTAAATTTTTAAAAATTTTTTTTTTAAATTTTTAAATCTTTTTTTAATTTTTAAAATTTTTTTAAATTTTTTTTTTAATTTTTAAAATTTTCTTAAAACTTTTTTTTTAATTTTTTAAACAAAATTTTTTAATTTTTTTTAAATTTTTTTAAAATTTTTTAAAATTTTTTTTTAAAATTATAATTTTTTTATTTCAAAAAATGTTTTTTAATTTTTTTATAATTTTTTTCTTTTATTTTAATTTTTTAATTTTTTTAATTTTTTAAATTTTTTTTTAAATTTTTTTTAAAATTATAATTTTTTTATTTCAAAAAATGTTTTTTAATTTTTTTTCTTTTATTTTAATTTTTTAATTTTTTTAATTTTTTCAATTTTTTCAATTTTTTTTTAAATTTTCTTATAATTTTTTTTAATTTTTTTAAATTTTTTAAAAAATTTCTTTGCTTTATTTTTATTTAAATTTTTTAAAAAATTAAAATTTTTTTTAAAATTTGTTTCAATTTTTTTAAGAAATTTAAAAAAAAATTATTTATTTTTTAATTTAAAATTTTTTTTATTTTTTTTTAATTTTAAATTTTTTTTCAAATTATTTATATAATTTAATTTTTAAAATTTTAAAAATTTTTTTAATTTTTAAATTTTTTTTTTAATTTTTAAATTTTTTTTAATTTTAAAATTTTTTTTTTAATTTTTAAAATTTTTTTTATTTTTTTTTAATCTTCGAAAATTTTTCTAAATTTTTTTTAATTTATTTAAAAGTATTATTTTTTATTTCAAAAATGTTTTTTAATTTTTAAAATTTTTTTTTAATTTTAATTTTTCTTTTTAAAAATTTTTTTTAATTTTTAAAATTTTCTTAAAACTTTTTTTTTAATTTTTTAATTTTTTTTTAAATTTTTTTTTAAATTATAATTTTTTATTTAAAATTTTTTTTTTAATTTTTTATTTTTTTTTTAAAATTTTTAAATTTTTTTTAAAAATTTTCTTATACATTTTTTTTAAATTTTAAAATTTTTTTTAAATTTTTTAAAATTTTTTAAATTTTTTTTTTAAATTTTTAAATTTTTTTTAATTTTTAAAATTTTTAAAATTTTTTTTTTAAATTTTTTTTTTTAATTTTTAAAATTTTCTTAAAACTTTTTTTTTTAATTTTTTAAACAAAATTTTTTAATTTTTTTTTAAATTTTTTTAAATTTTTTTTTAAAATTATAATTTTTTTATTTCAAAAAATGTTTTTTAATTTTTTTTAATTTTTTTTAAATTTTTAAATTTTTTTTTAAATTTTCTTATATAATTTTTTTAATTTTAAAATTTTTTTTTAAATTTTTTAAAAATTTTTATAAAATTTTTTTCTTAAATTTTTAAATTTTTTTATTTTTTTTTAATTTTTGAAAATTTTTCTAAAATTTTTTTTAATTTTTTTAAAAGTATTATTTTTTTATTTCAAAAATGTTTTTTAATTTTTTTTAAATTTTTAAATTTTTTTAAAAATTTTCTTATAATTTTTTTTTAAATTTTTTAATTTTTTTTTAATTTTCTAAAAAATTTTTTTAAAATTTAAAATTTTTTTTTTTTAATTTTTAAATCTTTTTTTAATTTTTAAAATTTTCTTAAAACTTTTTTTTTTAATTTTTTAAACAAAATTTTTTAATTTTTTTAATTTTTTAAATTTTTTTTTAAATTTTCTTATAATGTTCTTATAATTTTTAATTTTTTTTTAAAATTTTTTTTTATTTTTTTTTAATTTTTGAAAATTTTTCTAATTTTTTTATTATTTTTTTTAAAAGTATAATTTTTTTATTTCAAAAATGTTTTTTAATTTTTTTTTAATTTTTTTTTAATTTTTAAAAAAAAATTTTAAAATTTTTATTTTAATTTTTTTTAATTTTTAAATTTTTTTTAATTTTTTTTTAATTTTTGAAAATTTTCTTAAAACTTTTTTTTTAAATTTTTTAAACAAATTTTTTTAATTTTTAAAATTTTTTTTTAATTTTTTAAAATTTTTTAAAAAATTTCTTTGCTTTATTTTTATTTAAATTTTTTAAAAAATTAAATTTTTTTTTAATTTGTTTCAATTTTTTAACAAAATTAAAAAAAAATATTTATTTTTAAATTTTTTTCTATATTTTTTAATTTTTTAATTTTTTTAATTTTTAAATTTTTTTATTTTTTTTTTAATTTTTGGAAATTTTTTAAATTTTTTTTTTAATTTTTTTAAAAGTATTATTTTTTTATTTCAAAAATGTTTTTTAATTTTTTTTATAATTTTTTTTAAATTTTTAAATTTTTTTAAAAATATTCTTATAATTTTTTTTTAAATTTTAAAATTTTTTTTTAATTTTTATTTTTCTTTTTTAATTTTTTTTTTAATTTTTAAAACTTTCTTAAAACTTTTTTTTTAATTTTTTAAACAAAATTTTTTAATTTTTTTAAAAAAATTTTTTAAATTTTTTTAAAATTTTTTTTAAATTTTTTTAAATTTTTTTTTAAATTTTTTAAAAATTTTTTTTAAAATTATAATATTTTTATTTAAAAAAATGTTTTTTAATTTTTTTCTTTTATTTTAATTTTTACCTTTTTTAATTTTTAAAATTTTTTTTAAATTTTCCTATAATTTTCTTATAATTTTTAAATTTTTTTAAAAAAATTTTTTTTTTAATTTTTGAAATTTTTTTTAATTTTTTTATTATTTTTTTTAAAAGTATAATTTTTTTATTTCAAAAATGTTTTTTAAATTTTTTTTTTAATTTTTTTTAATTTTTAAAAAAAAAATTTTTTTAATTTTTATTTTAATTTTTTTTTAATTTTTAAATTTTTTTTTATTTTTTTTTAAATTATTTATATTTTTTAATTTCTTAAATTTTTTTAATTTTAAAATTTTTTTTTTAATTTTTAAATTTTTTTTTAATTTTTAAAATTTTTTTTTAATTTTAAAATTTTTTTTTTTAATTTTTTAACAAAATTTTTTCATTTTTTTCTTAAATTTTTAAATTTTTTTAAAATTTTTTTTTAAAATTATAATTTTTTTATTTAAAAATTTTTTTTTTATTTTTTTTTAAATTTTTTTCTTTTATTTTATTTTTTTAATTTTTTTAATTTTTTAAATTTTTTTTTAAATTTTCTTATAATTTTTTTTAATTTTTAAAATTTTTTAAAAAATTTTTTTTATTTTTTTTTAATTTTTGAAAATTTTTCTAATTTTTTTAAATTTTTTTTAAAAGTATAATTTTTTTATTTCAAAAATGTTTTTTAATTTTTTTTTTATTTTTTTTTAAATTTTTAAATTTTTTTTAAAATTTTCTTATAATTTTTTTTTAATTTTTAAATTTTTTTTTAAATTTTTTAAATTTTTTTCATAAATTTTTAACATTTTTTTTTAATTTTTATATTTTTTTTAATTTTTTTTTAATTTTTGAAAATTTTCTTAAAACTTTTTTTTTAATTTTTTAAACAAATTTTTTTAATTTTTAAAAATTTTTTTTTAAAATTTTTTAAAATTTTTTAATTTGTTTTTAAATTATAATTTTTTTATTTCAAAAAAAGTTTTTTAATTTTTTTCTTTTATTTTAATTTTTTTAATTTTTTTAATTTTTTCAATTTTTTCATTTTTTTTAAATTTTCTTATATTTTTTTTTAATTTTTAAATTTTTTAAAAATTTTTTTTTTTAAATTTTTTAAATTTTTTTTTAATTTTTTAAAAATTTTCTTTGCTTTATTTATATTTAAATTTTTTAAAATTTAAAATTTTTTTTTTAAATTTGTTTCAATTTTTTAACAAAATTAAAAAATTATTTATTTTAAAATTTTTTTTCTATATTTTTTAATTTTTTAATTTTTTTAATTTTTAATTTTTTTTTTAAATTATTTATATTTTTTAATTTTTAAATTTTTTTTAATTTTTTTAACTTTTAAAATTTTTTTTTAATTTTAAAATTTTTTTTTTAATTTTTAAAATTTTTCTAATTTTTTTTTTAATTTATTTAAAAGCATTATTTTTTATTCCAAAAATGTTTTTTAATTTTTTAAATTTTTTTTTAATTTTTATTTTTCTTTTTTTAAATTTTTTTTTAATTTTTAAAATTTTCTTAAAACTTTTTTTTTAATTTTTTAAACAAAATTTTTTAATTTTTTTTATATTTTTTTAAATTTTTTTTTAAAATTATAATTTTTTTATTTAAAAATTTTTTTTTTAATTTTTTTTAAATTTTTCTAATTTTTTTTTTAATTTTTTTAAAAGTATTTTTTTTTATTTCAAAAATGTTTTTAATTTTTTTATAATTTTTTTTAAATTTTTAAATTTTTTTAAAATTTTTTTTAAAATTATAATTTTTTTAATTTTTAAAATTTTTTTTTAATTTTTAAATTTTTTTTTAATTTTTTTAAAAATTTTTTTAAAATTTTTTTTTAATTTTAAAGAAAAATTTTAAATTTTGATTTTAATTTTTTTTTAATTTTTAAATTTTTTTTTGATTTTTGAAAATTTTCTTAAAACTTTATTTTTAATTTTTTAAACAAATTTTTTTAATTTTTTAAATTTTTTTTTAAATTTTTAAATTCTTTTTAATTTTTTTTAAAAATATAATTTTTTTATTTCAAAAAATGTTTTTTTAATATTTTTAATTTTTTCAATTTTTTCAATTTTTATTTAAATTTTCTTATAATTTTTTTTAATTTTTAAAATTTTTAAAAATTTTTTTTTTAATTTTTTAAAATTTTTTAAAAAATTTTAAAAAATTTCTTTGCTTTATTTTTATTTAATTTTTTTAAGAAATTAAAAAAAAAATTTTAAATTTGTTTCAATTTTTTAAGAAAATTAAAAAAAATTTATTTATTTTTTAATTTTTTTCTATATTTTTTAATTTTTTTAATTTTTTTAATTTTTAAATTTTTTTATTTTTTTTTTAATTTTTGAAAATTTTTCTAAAATTTTTTTTAATTTTTTTAAATGTATTATTTTTTTATTTCAAAAATGTTTTTTAATTTTTTTTTTAATTTTTTCAAATTTATAAATTTTTTTTAAATATTCTTATAATTTTTTTTTTAATTTTTAAAATTTTTTTTAATTTTAAAATTTTTTTTTTAATTTTTAAAATTTTTTTTAAATTTTTTAAAATTTTTTTTTTAAATTTTTAAAAATTTTTTTTTTAAATTTTTAAATCTTTTTTTAATTTTTAAAATTTTTTTTAAATTTTAAAATTTTCTTATAATTTTTTTTTAAATTTTAAATTTTTTTTTAAATTTTTAAATTCTTTTTAATTTTTTTTAAAAATATAATTTTTTTATTTCAAAAAATGTTTTTTTAATATTTTTAATTTTTTCAATTTTTTCAATTTTTATTTAAATTTTCTTATAATTTTTTTTAATTTTTAAAATTTTTAAAAATTTTTTTTTTAATTTTTTAAAATTTTTTAAAAAATTTTAAAAAATTTCTTTGCTTTATTTTTATTTAATTTTTTTAAGAAATTAAAAAAAAAAATTTAAATTTGTTTCAATTTTTTAAGAAAATTAAAAAAAATTTATTTATTTTTTAATTTTTTTCTATATTTTTTAATTTTTTTAATTTTTTTAATTTTTAAATTTTTTTATTTTTTTTTTAATTTTTGAAAATTTTTCTAAAATTTTTTTTAATTTTTTTAAATGTATTATTTTTTTATTTCAAAAATGTTTTTTAATTTTTTTTTTAATTTTTTCAAATTTATAAATTTTTTTTAAATATTCTTATAATTTTTTTTTTAATTTTTAAAATTTTTTTTAATTTTAAAATTTTTTTTTAATTTTTAAAATTTTTTTTAAATTTTTTAAAATTTTTTTTTTAAATTTTTAAAAATTTTTTTTTTAAATTTTTAAATCTTTTTTTAATTTTTAAAATTTTTTTTAAATTTTAAAATTTTCTTATAATTTTTTTTTAAATTTTAAATTTTTTTTTAAATTTTTTAAAATTTTTTTTTTAAATTTTTAAAAATTTTTTTTTTAAATTTTTAAATCTTTTTTTAATTTTTAAAATTTTTTTAAATTTTTTTTTTAATTTTTAAAATTTTCTTAAAACTTTTTTTTTAATTTTTTAAACAAAATTTTTTAATTTTTTTTAAATTTTTTTAAAATTTTTTAAAATTTTTTTTTAAAATTATAATTTTTTTATTTCAAAAAATGTTTTTTAATTTTTTTATAATTTTTTTCTTTTATTTTAATTTTTTAATTTTTTTAATTTTTTAAATTTTTTTTTAAATTTTTTTTAAAATTATAATTTTTTTATTTCAAAAAATGTTTTTTAATTTTTTTTCTTTTATTTTAATTTTTTAATTTTTTTAATTTTTTCAATTTTTTCAATTTTTTTTTAAATTTTCTTATAATTTTTTTTAATTTTTTTAAATTTTTTAAAAAATTTCTTTGCTTTATTTTTATTTAAATTTTTTAAAAAATTAAAATTTTTTTTAAAATTTGTTTCAATTTTTTAAAGAAATTTAAAAAAAAATTATTTATTTTTTAATTTAAAATTTTTTTTATTTTTTTTTAATTTTAAATTTTTTTTCAAATTATTTATATAATTTAATTTTTAAAATTTTAAAAATTTTTTTAATTTTTAAATTTTTTTTTTAATTTTTAAATTTTTTTTAATTTTAAAATTTTTTTTTTAATTTTTAAAATTTTTTTTATTTTTTTTTAATCTTCGAAAATTTTTCTAAATTTTTTTTAATTTATTTAAAAGTATTATTTTTTATTTCAAAAATGTTTTTTAATTTTTAAAATTTTTTTTTAATTTTTATTTTTCTTTTTAAAAATTTTTTTTAATTTTTAAAATTTTCTTAAAACTTTTTTTTTAATTTTTTAATTTTTTTTTAAATTTTTTTTTAAATTATAATTTTTTATTTAAAATTTTTTTTTTAATTTTTTATTTTTTTTTTTAAATTTTTAAATTTTTTTTAAAAATTTTCTTATACATTTTTTTTAAATTTTAAAATTTTTTTTAAATTTTTTAAAATTTTTTAAATTTTTTTTTTAAATTTTTAAATCTTTTTTTAATTTTTAAAATTTTTAAAATTTTTTTTTTAAATTTTTTTTTTTAATTTTTAAAATTTTCTTAAAACTTTTTTTTTTAATTTTTTAAACAAAATTTTTTAATTTTTTTTTAAATTTTTTTAAATTTTTTTTTAAAATTATAATTTTTTTATTTCAAAAAATGTTTTTTAATTTTTTTTAATTTTTTTTAAATTTTTAAATTTTTTTTTAAATTTTCTTATATAATTTTTTTAATTTTAAAATTTTTTTTTAAATTTTTTAAAAATTTTTATAAAATTTTTTTCTTAAATTTTTAAATTTTTTTATTTTTTTTTAATTTTTGAAAATTTTTCTAAAATTTTTTTTAATTTTTTTAAAAGTATTATTTTTTTATTTCAAAAATGTTTTTTAATTTTTTTTAAATTTTTAAATTTTTTTAAAAATTTTCTTATAATTTTTTTTTAAATTTTTTAATTTTTTTTTAATTTTCTAAAAAATTTTTTTAAAATTTAAAATTTTTTTTTTTTAATTTTTAAATCTTTTTTTAATTTTTAAAATTTTCTTAAAACTTTTTTTTTTAATTTTTTAAACAAAATTTTTTAATTTTTTTAATTTTTTAAATTTTTTTTTAAATTTTCTTATAATGTTCTTATAATTTTTAATTTTTTTTAAAATTTTTTTTTATTTTTTTTTAATTTTTGAAAATTTTTCTAATTTTTTTATTATTTTTTTTAAAAGTATAATTTTTTTATTTCAAAAATGTTTTTTAATTTTTTTTTAATTTTTTTTTAATTTTTAAAAAAAAATTTTAAAATTTTTATTTTAATTTTTTTTAATTTTTAAATTTTTTTTAATTTTTTTTTAATTTTTGAAAATTTTCTTAAAACTTTTTTTTTAAATTTTTTAAACAAATTTTTTTAATTTTTAAAATTTTTTTTTAATTTTTTAAAATTTTTTAAAAAATTTCTTTGCTTTATTTTTATTTAAATTTTTTAAAAAATTAAATTTTTTTTTAATTTGTTTCAATTTTTTAACAAAATTAAAAAAAAATATTTATTTTTAAATTTTTTTCTATATTTTTTAATTTTTTAATTTTTTTAATTTTTAAATTTTTTTATTTTTTTTTTAATTTTTGGAAATTTTTTAAATTTTTTTTTTAATTTTTTTAAAAGTATTATTTTTTTATTTCAAAAATGTTTTTTAATTTTTTTTATAATTTTTTTTAAATTTTTAAATTTTTTTAAAAATATTCTTATAATTTTTTTTTAAATTTTAAAATTTTTTTTTAATTTTTTAAAAATTTTTTTTAAAATTTAAAAAAAAATTTTTTTTAAATTTTTAAATCTTTTTTTTTTAAATTTTTAAATCTTTTTTTAATTTTTGAAAATTTTCTTAAAACTTCTTTTTTAAATTTTTAAACAAATTTTTTTAATTTTTTGAAAATTTTTTTTATTTTTTTTTAAATTTTTAATTTGTTCTTAAATTATAATTTTTTTATTTAAAAAATGTTTTTTAATTTTTTTTCTTTTATTTTCATTTTTTAAATTTTTTTAATTTTTTCAATTTTTTCAATTTTTTCATTTTTTTTTGAAATTTTCGTATAATTTTTTTTTTTAAATTTTTAAAAAATTTTTTTTTTAAATTTTTAAATTTTTTTAAAAATTTTCTTATAATTTTTTTTTAAATTTTAAAATTTTTTTTTAATTTTTTAAAAATTTTTTTTAAAATTTAAAAAAAAATTTTTTTTAAATTTTTAAATCTTTTTTTTTTAAATTTTTAAATCTTTTTTTAATTTTTGAAAATTTTCTTAAAACTTCTTTTTTAAATTTTTAAACAAATTTTTTTAATTTTTTGAAAATTTTTTTTATTCTTTTTTTAAATTTTTAATTTGTTCTTAAATTATAATTTTTTTATTTAAAAAATGTTTTTTAATTTTTTTTCTTTTACTTTCATTTTTTTAATTTTTTTAATTTTTTCAATTTTTTCAATTTTTTCATTTTTTTTTTGAAATTTTCGTATAATTTTTTTTTTTAAATTTTTAAAAAAAATTTTTTTTAATTTTTTCAATTTTTTTTTTAATTTTAAATTTTTTTTTTAATTTTTAAACAAAATTTTTTAATTTTTTTAAATTTTTTTAAAAATTTTTTTTTATTTTTTTTTAATTTTTGAAAATTTTTCTAATTTTTTTATTATTTTTTTTAAATGTATAATTTTTTTATTTCAAAAATGTTTTTTAAATTTTTTTTTAATTTTTTTTTAATTTTTTTTTAATTTTTAAAAAAAAAATTTAAAATTTTTATTTTAATTTTTTTTTAATTTTTAATTTTTTTTATTTTTTTAAAAATTATTTATATTTTTTAATTTCTTAAATTTTTTTAATTTTAAAATTTTTTTTTTAATTTTTAATTTTTTTTTTAATTTTTAAAATTTTTTTTTAATTTTAAAATTTTTTTTTTAATTTTTAAACAAAATTTTTTAATTTTTTTTAAATTTTTTCTTTTATTTTAATTTTTTAATTTTTTTAATTTTTTAAATTTTTTTTAAAATTTTCTTATAATTTTTTTTAATTTTTATAATTTTTTTTAATTTTTAAAATTTTTTTAAAATTTTTTTTTATTTTTTTTTTAATTTTGTGAAAATTTTTCTAAATTTTTTTAAAATTTTTTTAAAAGTATTATTTTTTTATTTCAAAAATGTTTTTTAATTTTTTTTAATTTTTCTTAAATTTTTAATTTTTTTTTTAATTTTTGAAATTTTTTGAAATTTTTTTTTAATTTTTGAAATTTTTTTTAATTTTTTTTTAATTTTTGAAAATTTTCTTAAAACTTTTTTTTTTTAATTTTTTAAACAAATTTTTTTAATTTTTAAATTTTTTTTTTAAATTTTTTAAAATTTTTTAATTTGTTTTTAAATTTTTTTTCTTTTATTTTAATTTTTTTAATTTTTTTAATTTTTTCATTTTTTTCAATTTTTTTTTAAATGTTCGTATAATTTTTTTTAATTTTTAAAATTTTTTAAAATTTTTTTTTTTAATTTTTTTAAATTTTTTAAAATTTTTTAAAAAATTTCTTAGCTTTATTTTTATTTAAATTTTTTAAAAAATTAAATTTTTTTTAATTTGTTTCAATTTTTTAACAAAATTAAAAAAATTATTTATTTTTAAATTTTTTTTCTATATTTTTTAATTTTTTAATTTTTTTAATTTTTAAATTTTTTTATTTTTTTTTTAATTTTTGAAAATTTTTCTAAAATTTTTTTTAATTTTTTTAAAAGTATTATTTTTTTATTTCAAAAATGTTTTTTAATTTTTAAAATTTTTTTTTAATTTTTATTTTTCTTTTTTTAATTTTCTTTAATTTTTAAAATTCTCTTAAAACTTTTTTTTAATTTTTTAAACAAAATTTTTTAATTTTTTTTAAATTTTTTAAATTTTTTTTTTAAAATTATAATTTTTTTATATAAAAAAATATTTTTTAATTTTTTAAAATTTTTTTCTTTTATTTTAATTTTTTTCATTTTTTTAATTTTTTCCATTTTTTCAATTTTTTTTAAATTTTCGTATAATTTTTTTTAATTTTTAAAATTTTTAAAAAAAAATTTTTTTTAATTTTTTAAAATTTTTTTAAATTTTTTAAAAAATTTCTTTGCTTTATTTTTATTTAAATTTTTTAAAAAATTAAATTTTTTTAATTTGTTTCAATTTTTTAACAAAATTAAAAAAATTATTTATTTTTTAATTTTTTTTCTATATTTTTTAATTTATTTAATTTTTTTAATTTTTAAATTTTTTTATTTTTTTTTAATTTTTGAAAATTTTTCTAAATTTTTTTTTAATTTTTTTAAAAGTATTATTTTTTATTTCAAAAATGTTTTTTAATTTTTTTTCTTTTATTTTCATTTTTTTAATTTTTTTAATTTTTTCAATTTTTTCATTTTTTTTGAAATTTTCGTATAATTTTTTTTTTTAAATTTTTTAAAATTTTTTTTTTAATTTTTTAAATTTTTTTTTTAATTTTAAATTTTTTTTTAATTTTTAAACAAAATTTTTTAATTTTTTTAAATTTTTTTTAAAATTTTTAAAATTTTTTTTAATTTTTTTTTAAATTATAATTTTTTTATTTAAAATTTTTTTTTTAATTTTTCTAATTTTTTTAATTTTTTAAATTTATTTAATTTTTAAATTTGTTTTTATTTTTTTTTAATTTTTGAAAATTTTTCTAATTTTTTTTTAATTTTTTTAAAAGTATAATTTTTTTATTTCAAAAAATGTTTTTTAATTTTTTTTCTTTTATTTTAATTTTTTTAATTTTTTTAATTTTTTCAATTTTTTTCATTTTTTTTTTTAAATTTTCTTATAATTTTTTTTAATTTTTTTAAATTTTTTAAAAAATTTCTTTGCTTTATTTTTATTTAAATTTTTTAAAAAATTAAAATTTTTTTTAAATTTGTTTCAATTTTTTAACAAAATTAAAAAAAATTATTTATTTTTTAATTTTTTTTCTATATTTTTTAATTTTTTTAATTTTTTTAATTTTTAATTTTTTTTTATTTTTTTTATAATTTTTGAAAATTTTTCTAAATTTTTTTTTTAAATTTTTTTAAAAGTATTTTTTTTTATTTCAAAAATGTTTTTTAATTTTTTAAATTTTTTTTTTAATTTTTATTTTTCTTTTTTAAAATTTTTTTTTAATTTTTTAAATTTTCTTAAAACTTTTTTTTTAATTTTTTAAACAAAATTTTTTAATTTTTTTAAATTTTTTTTTAAAATTATAATTTTTTTATTTAAAATTTTTTTTTTTAATTTTTTAAATTTTTTTTTCTTTTATTTTAATTTTTTTCATTTTTTTAATTTTTTCAATTTTTTTTTTAAATTTTCGTATAATTTTTTTTAATTTTTAAAATTTTTAAAAAAAAATTTTTTTAATTTTTTTAAATTTTTTTTAATTTTTTAAAAAATTTCTTTGCTTTATTTTTATTTAAATTTTTTAAAAAATTAATTTTTTTTTATTTGTTTCAATTTTTTAACAAAATTAAAAAAAATATTTATTTTTTAATTTTTTTAAAATTATTTATATTTTTTAATTTTTTTAATTTTTTTAATTTTTTTAATTTTTTTAATTTTTAAAATTTTTTTTTATTTATTTTTTTTTAATCTTTGAAAATTTTTCTAATTTTTTTTTTAAATTTCTTTAAAAGTATTATTTTTTTATTTCAAAAATGTTTTTTAATTTTTTAATTTTTTTTTTAATTTTTATTTTTCTTTTTTTTAATTTTTTTTTAAATTTTATAATTTTTTAAAATTTTTTTTTAAAATTATAATTTTTTTATTTCAAAAAATGTTTTTTAATTTTTTTAATTTTTTTTCTTTTATTTTAATTTTTTTTTTTAATTTAAATTTTTTTTTTAATTTTTAAATTTTTTTTAAATTTAAATTCTTTTTTTAATTTTTAAAATTTTTTTAAAATTTTTTTAAAAATTTTTTTTTTAATTTTAAAAAAATTTAAATTTTGATTTTAATTTTTTTTTAATTTTTAAATTTTTTTTTTAATTTTTGAAAATTTTCTTAAAACTTTTTTTTTAATTTTTTTAAAAAATTTTATTAAATTTAAAAAAAAAAATTTTAATTTTTATTTTATTTTTTTTTAATTTTTAAAACTTTCTTAAAACTTTTTTTTTAATTTTTTAAACAAAATTTTTTAATTTTTTTTAAATTTTTAAAATTTTTTTTTAAAATAATAATTTTTTTATTTAAAAAAATGTTTTTAATTTTTTTTAATTTTTTTCTTTCCTTTTAATTTTTTTAATTTTTTCAATTTTTTAATTTTTTTAAAATTTTTTTTAAAATTTTCTTAAAATTTTTTTTAAATTTTTTTAAAATTTTTTTAAAATTGTTTTTAAATTTTTTTAAAATTTTTTTTAAAATTATAATTTTTTTATTTCAAAAAATGTTTTTTAATTTTTTTATAATTTTTTTCTTTTATTTTAATTTTTTAATTTTTTTAATTTTTTAAATTTTTTTTAATTTTCTTATAATAATCTTATAATTTTTTAATTTTTTTTAAAAAAATTTTTTTATTTTTTTTTAATTTTTGAAAATTTTTCTAATTTTTTTATTATTTTTTTTAAAAGTATAATTTTTTTATTTCAAAAATGTTTTTTAAATTTTTTTAAAATTTTTTTTTAATTTTTAAAAAAAAAAATTTTTAAATTTTTATTTTAATTTTTTTTAATTTTAAAATTTTTTTTTAATTTTTAAAATTTTTTTTTAATTTTAAATTTTTTTTTTAATTTTTTAACAAATTTTTTTCATTTTTTTAATTTTTTTTTTAAATTTTTGAAATTTTTTAAATTTTTTTTTAAAATTATAATTTTTTTATTTAAAAATTTTTTTTTAATTTTTTTTAAATTTTTTTCTTTTATTTTAATTTTTTTAATTTTTTAAAATTTTTTTTTAAATTTTCTTATAATTTTTTTAATTTTTAAAATTTTTTAAAATTTTTTTTTTAATTTTTTAAACAATTTTTTTTAATTTCGTAAATTTTTTTTAAAAAATTTTTAAAATTTTTTAATTTGTTTTTAAATTATAATTTTTTTATTTCAAAAAATGTTTTTTATTTTTTTTCTTTTATTTTAATTTTTAAATTTTTTTTTAAATTTTCTTATAATTTTTTTTAATTTAATTTTTAAAAATTTTTTTTTTAAATTTTTAATTTTTTTTTTAATTTTTGAAAATTTTTCTAAATTTTTTTAAAATTTTTTTAAAAGTATTATTTTTTTATTTCAAAAATGTTTTTTAATTTTTTTTTAATTTTTTTTAAATTTTTAAATTTTTTTTTAAATTTTCTTATAATTTTATTTTAATTTTTAAAATTTTTAAAAAATTTTTTTTTTAAATTTTTAATTTTTTTTTTAATTTTTAAAATTTTTTTAAATTTTTTTTTTAATTTTTGAAAATTTTTCTAAATTTTTTTTTAAATTTTTTTAAAAGTATTTTTTTTTTATTTCAAAAATGTTTTTTAATTTTTTAAATTTTTTTTTTAATTTTTATTTTTCTTTTTTAAAATTTTTTTTTAATTTTTTAAATTTTCTTAAAACTTTTTTTTTAATTTTTTAAACAAAATTTTTTAATTTTTTTAAATTTTTTTTTAAAATTATAATTTTTTTATTTAAAATTTTTTTTTTTAATTTTTTAAATTTTTTTTTCTTTTATTTTAATTTTTTTCATTTTTTTAATTTTTTCAATTTTTTTTTAAATTTTCGTATAATTTTTTTTAATTTTTAAAATTTTAAAAAAAAAAATTTTTTTAATTTTTTTAAATTTTTTTTAATTTTTTAAAAAATTTCTTTGCTTTATTTTTATTTAAATTTTTTAAAAAATTAATTTTTTTTTATTTGTTTCAATTTTTTAACAAAATTAAAAAAAATATTTATTTTTTAATTTTTTTTAAATTATTTATATTTTTTAATTTTTTTAATTTTTTTAATTTTTTTAATTTTTAAAATTTTTTTTTATTTATTTTTTTTTAATCTTTGAAAATTTTTCTAATTTTTTTTTTAAATTTCTTTAAAAGTATTATTTTTTTATTTCAAAAATGTTTTTTAATTTTTTAATTTTTTTTTAAATTTTTATTTTTCTTTTTTTTAATTTTTTTTTAAATTTTATAATTTTTTAAAATTTTTTTTTAAAATTATAATTTTTTTATTTCAAAAAATGTTTTTTAATTTTTTTAATTTTTTTTCTTTTATTTTAATTTTTTTTTTTAATTTAAATTTTTTTTTAATTTTTAAATTTTTTTTAAATTTAAATTTTTTTTTTAATTTTTAAAATTTTTTTAAAATTTTTTTAAAAATTTTTTTTTTAATTTTAAAAAAATTTAAATTTTGATTTTAATTTTTTTTTAATTTTTAAATTTTTTTTTTAATTTTTGAAAATTTTCTTAAAACTTTTTTTTTAATTTTTTTAAAAATTTTTATTAAATTTAAAAAAAAAAATTTTAATTTTTATTTTATTTTTTTTTAATTTTTAAAATTTTTTAAAATTTTTTTTTTAATTTTTTAAACAATTTTTTTTAATTTCTTAAATTTTTTTTAAAAAATTTTTAAAATTTTTTAATTTGTTTTTAAATTATAATTTTTTTATTTCAAAAAATGTTTTTTATTTTTTTTCTTTTATTTTAATTTTTAAATTTTTTTTTAAATTTTCTTATAATTTTTTTTAATTTAATTTTTTTAAATTTTTTTTTTAAATTTTTAATTTTTTTTTTAATTTTTGAAAATTTTTCTAAATTTTTTTAAAATTTTTTTAAAAGTATTATTTTTTTATTTCAAAAATGTTTTTTAATTTTTTTTTAATTTTTTTTAAATTTTTAAATTTTTTTTTAAATTTTCTTATAATTTTATTTTAATTTTTAAAATTTTTAAAAAATTTTTTTTTTAATTTTTAATTTTTTTTTTAGTTTTTAAAATTTTTTTAAATTTTTTTTTTAATTTTTGAAAATTTTCTTGAAACATTTTTTTTAATTTTTTAAACAATTTTTTTTAATTTTTTTAAATTTTTTTTAAAATTTTTTAAAATTTTTTAATTTGTTTTTAAATTATCAATTTTTTATTTCAAAAAATGTTTTTTATTTTTTTTTCTTTTATTTTAATTTTTAAATTTTTTTTTAAATATTCTTATAATTTTTTTTAATTTTTAAAATTTTTTAAAAAACTTTTTTTATTTTTTTTTAATTTTTTAAAATTTTTCTAAATTTTTTTAAAATTTTTTTAAAAGTATTATTTTTTTATGTCAAAAATGTTTTTTTTTTTAATTTTTTTTAAATTTTTAAATTTTCTTATAATTTTTTTTAATTTTTAAATTTTTTGAAAATTTTTTTTTTAATTTTTTTAAAATTTTTTTTTAAATTTTTAAATCTTTTTTTAATTTTTAAAATTTTTTAAAATTTTTTTTTTAATTTTTGAAAATTTTCTTAAAACTTTTTTTAAAATTTTTTAATTTGTTTTTAAATTATAATTTATTTATTTCAAAAAATGTTTTTTATTTTTTTTCTTTTATTTTAATTTTTTTAATTTTTTTAATTTTTTTAATTTTTTCAATTTTTTCATTTTTTTTTTAAATTTTCTTATATTTTTTTTAATTTTTTAAAATTTTTTAAAAAGTTTCTTTGCTTTATTTTTATTTAAATTTTTTAAAAAATTAATTTTTTTTCTAAATTTGTTTCAATTTTTTAACAAAATTAAAAAAAATTATTTATTTTTTAATTTTTTTTCTATATTTTTTAATTTTTTTAATTTTTTTATTTTTTAAATTTTCTTATTTTTTTATAATTTTTGAAAATTTTTCTAATTTTTTTTTAAATTTTTTTAAAAGTATTTTTTTTTATTTCAAAAATGTTTTTAATTTTTTTTTATAATTTTTTTTAAATTTTTAAATTTTTTTAAATTTTTTTTTAAAATTATAATTTTTTTATTTCAAAAAATGTTTTTTAATTTTTTTTCTTTTATTTTAATTTTTTTCATTTTTTTAATTTTTTCCATTTTTTCAATTTTTTTTTAAATTTTCGTATAATTTTTTTTAATTTTTAAAATTTAAAAAAAAAAAATTTTTAATTTTTAAATTTTTTTTAAATTTTTTAAAAAATTTCTTTGCTTTATTTTTATTTAAATTTTTTAAAAAATTAATTTTTTTTTAATTTGTTTCAATTTTTTAACAAAATTAAAAAAAATTATTTATTTTTTAATTTTTTTTCTATATTTTTTAATTTTTTTAATTTTTTTAATTTTTAAATTTTTTTATTTTTTTTTTAATTTTTGAAAATTTTTCTAAAATTTTTTTTAATTTTTTTTAAAGTATTATTTTTTTATTTCAAAAATGTTTTTTAATTTTTTTTAAATTTTTAAATTTTTTTAAAAATTTTCTTATAATTTTTTTTTAATTTTTAAATTTTTTTTTAAATTTTTAAACCTTTTTTTAATTTTTAAAATTTTTTTTTTAATTTTTGAAAATTTTCTTAAAACTTTTTTTTTTAATTTTTAAACAAATTTTTTAATTTTTTGAAATTTTTTTTTAAATTTTTTAAAATTTTTTTAATTTGTTTTTAAATTATAATTTTTTTATTTCAAAAAATGTTTTTTAATTTTTTTTCTTTTATTTTAATTTTTTAATTTTTTTAATTTTTCAAATTTTTCAATTTTTTTTTTAAATTTTCTTATAATTTTTTTTAATTTTTTTAAATTTTTTAAAAAATTTCTTTGCTTTATTTTTATTTAAATTTTTTAAAAAATTAAAAAATTTTTTTTTTTAAATTTGTTCCAATTTTTTAACAAAATTAAAAAAAATTATTTATTTTTTAATTTTTTTTCTATATTTTTTAATTTTTTTAATTTTTTTAATTTTTAAATTTTTTTTATTTTTTTTATAATTTTTGAAAATTTTTCTAAATTTTTTTAAAATTTTTTTAAAAGTATTTTTTTTTATTTCAAAAATGTTTTTTAATTTTTTAAATTTTTTTTTTAATTTTTATTTTTCTTTTTTAAAATTTTTTTTTAATTTTTAAAATTTTCTTAAAACTTTTTTTTTAATTTTTTAAACAAAATTTTTTAATTTTTTTAAATTTTTTTTAAAAATTATAATTTTTTTATTTAAAATTTTTTTTTTTAATTTTTTAAATTTTTTTTTCTTTTATTTTAATTTTTTTCATTTTTTTAATTTTTTCAATTTTTTTTTTAAATTTTCGTATAATTTTTTTTAATTTTTAAAATTTTTAAAAAAAATTTTTTTTAAATTTTTTAAAATTTTTTTTAAATTTTTTTAAAAATTTTTTTTTTAATTTTAAAAAAATTTAAATTTTGATTTTAATTTTTTTTTAATTTTTAAATTTTTTTTTTAATTTTTGAAAATTTTCTTAAAACTTTTTTTTTAATTTTTCAAACAAATTTTTTTAATTTTTTTAAATTTTTTCAAATTTTTAAATTTTTTTAAAAATTTTCTTATAATTTTTTTTAATTTAAAATTTTTTAAAATTTTCTTAAAATTTTTTTTTTAAATTTTTTAAAAATTTTTATTAAATTTAAAAAAAAAATTTTTAATTTTTATTTTATTTTTTTTTAATTTTTAAAACTTTCTTAAAACTTTTTTTTTAATTTTTTAAACAAAATTTTTTAATTTTTTTTAAATTTTTAAAATTTTTTTTTAAAATAATAATTTTTTTATTTAAAAAAATGTTTTTAATTTTTTTTAATTTTTTTCTTTCCTTTTAATTTTTTTAATTTTTTCAATTTTTTAATTTTTTTTTAAATTTTCTTATATTTTTTTTTAATTTTTAAATTTTTTTAAAATTTTTTTTTTAAATTTTTTAAAATTTTTTTTAATTTTTTAAAAATTTTGTTTGCTTTATTTATATTTAAATTTTTTAAAATTTAAAAAAATTTTTTTTTAAATTAGTTTCAATTTTTTAACAAAATTAAAAAAAATTATTTATTTTTAAATTTTTTTTCTATATTTTTTAATTTTTTTAATTTTTTTAATTTTAAAATTTTTTTTTTAATTTTTAAAATTTTTCTAAATTTTTTTTTAATTTATTTAAAAGTATTATTTTTTTTATTCCAAAAATGTTTTTTAATTTTTAAAATTTTTTTTTAATTTTTATTTTTCTTTTTTAAATTTTTTTTTTAATTTTTTAAATTTTCTTAAAACTTTTTTTTTAATTTTTTAAACAAAATTTTTGAATTTTTTTAAAATTTTTTTAAAATTTTTTTAAATTTTTTTTTAAAATTATAATTTTTTTATTTCAAAAAATGTTTTTTAATTTTTTTATAATTTTTTTCTTTTATTTTAATTTTTTAATTTTTTTAATTTTTTTAATTTTTTTTAATTTTCTTATAATATTCTTATAATTTTTAAATTTTTTTTAAAAAAATTTTTTTATTTTTTTTTAATTTTTGAAAATTTTTCTAATTTTTTATTATTTTTTTTAAAAGTATAATTTTTTATTTCAAAAATGTTTTTTAAATTTTTTTAAAATTTTTTTTTAATTTTTAAAAAAAAAATTTTTTAAATTTTTATTTTAATTTTTTTTAATTTTTAATTTTTTTTTTAATTTTTAAATTTTTTTTTTATTTTAAAATTTTTTTTTTAATTTTTAAAATTTTTTTATTTTTTTTTTTAATTTTTGAAAATTTTTCTAAATTTTTAAAAAAAATTTTTAAAAGTATTATTTTTTTATTTCAAAAATGTTTTTTAATTTTTTTTTAAATTTTTAATTTTTTTTTTAAATTTTCTTATAATTTTTTTTTAATTTTTAAAATTTTTTTTAAATTTTTTAAATTTTTTTCTTAAATTTTTAACATTTTTTTTTAATTAAAATTTTTTTTAATTTTTTTTTAATTTTTGAAAATTTTCTTAAAACTTTTTTTTTAATTTTTTAAACAAATTTTTAAAATTTTTTAAATTTTTTTTTTAAATTTTTTAAAATATTTTAATTTGTTTTTAAATTATCATTTTTTTATTTCAAAAAATGTTTTTTATTTTTTTTTCTTTTATTTTAATTTTTAAATTTTTTTTTAAATATTCTTATAATTTTTTTTAATTTTTAAAATTTTTTAAAAAACTTTTTTTATTTTTTTTTCATTTTTTAAAATTTTTCTAAATTTTTTTAAAATTTTTTTAAAAGTATTATTTTTTTTTTCAAAAATGTTTTTTTTTTTTAATTTTTTTTAAATTTTTAAATTTTCTTATAATTTTTTTTAATTTTTAAATTTTTTGAAAATTTTTTTTTTAATTTTTTTAAAATTTTTTTTTAAATTTTTAAATCTTTTTTTAATTTTTAAAATTTTTTAAAATTTTTTTTTTAATTTTTGAAAATTTTCTTAAAACTTTTTTTTAAAATTTTTTAATTTGTTTTTAAATTATAATTTATTTATTTCAAAAAATGTTTTTTATTTTTTTTTCTTTTATTTTAATTTTTTTAATTTTTTTAATTTTTTTAATTTGTTCAATTTTTTCATTTTTTTTAAAATTTTCTTATATTTTTTTTAATGTTTAAAATTTTTTAAAAAATTTCTTTGCTTTATTTTTATTTAAATTTTTTAAAAAATTAATTTTTTTTTTAAATTTGTTTCAATTTTTTAACAAAATTAAAAAAAATTATTTATTTTTTAATTTTTTTTCTATATTTTTTAATTTTTTTAATTTTTTTATTTTTTAAATTTTTTTATTTTTTTATAATTTTTGAAAATTTTTCTAAATTTTTTTTAAATTTTTTTAAAAGTATTTTTTTTTATTTCAAAAATGTTTTTAATTTTTTGAAATTTTTTTTTAAATTTTTTTAAATTTTTTTAATTTGTTTTTAAATTATAATTTTTTTATTTCAAAAAATGTTTTTTAATTTTTTTTCTTTTATTTTAATTTTTTAATTTTTTTAATTTTTCAAATTTTTCAATTTTTTTTTTAAATTTTCTTATAATTTTTTTTAATTTTTTAAAATTTTTTAAAAAATTTCTTTGCTTTATTTTTATTTAAATTTTTTAAAAAATTAAAAATTTTTTTTTTTTTAATTTGTTTCAATTTTTTAACAAAATTAAAAAAAATTATTTATTTTTTAATTTTTTTTCTATATTTTTTAATTTTTTTAATTTTTTCAATTTTTTAATTTTTTTTTAAATTTTCTTATATTTTTTCTTAATTTTTAAATTTTTTTTTAAATTTTTTTTTTAAATTTTTTAAATTTTTTTTTAATTTTTTAAAAATTTTGTTTGCTTTATTTATATTTAAATTTTTTAAAATTTAAAAATTTTTTTTTTTAAATTTGTTTCAATTTTTTAACAAACTTAAAAAAAATTATTTATTTTTAAATTTTTTTTCTATATTTTTAATTTTTTTAATTTTTTTAATTTTAAAATTTTTTTTAAATTATTTATATTTTTTAATTTTTAAAATTTTTTTTTAATTTTAAAATTTTTTTTTTAATTTTTAAAATTTTTCTAAATTTTTTTTTAATTTATTTAAAAGTATTATTTTTTTATTCCAAAAATGTTTTTTAAATTTTAAAATTTTTTTTTAATTTTTATTTTTCTTTTTTAAATTTTTTTTTTAATTTTTTAAATTTTCTTAAACCTTTTTTTTTAATTTTTTAAACAAAATTTTTTAATTTTTTTAAAATTTTTTTAAAATTTTTTTAAATTTTTTTTTTAAATTATAATTTTTTTATTTCAAAAAATGTTTTTTAATTTTTTTATAATTTTTTTCTTTTATTTTAATTTTTTAATTTTTTTAATTTTTTAATTTTTTTAATTTTCTTATAATATTCTTATAATTTTAAAATTTTTTTTAAAAAATTTTTTTATTTTTTTTTAATTTTTGAAAATTTTTCTAATTTTTTATTATTTTTTTTAAAAGTATAATTTTTTATTTCAAAAATGTTTTTTAAATTTTTTTTAAATTTTTTTTTAATTTTTAAAAAAAAAATTTTTAAATTTTTATTTTAATTTTTTTTAATTTTTAAATTTTTTTTTATTTTTTTTTAAATTATTTATATTTTTTAATTTCTTAAATTTTTTTAATTTTAAATTTTTTTTTAATTTTTAAAATTTTTTTTTAATTTTAAATTTTTTTTTAATTTTTTAACAAAATTTTTTCATTTTTTTAATTTTTTTTTTAATTTTTTTAATTTTTTCAATTTTTTCATTTTTTTTAAATTTTCTTATATTTTTTTTTAATTTTTAAATTTTTTTTTAATTTTCAATTTTTTTTTAATTTTTAAATTTTTTTTTATTTTAAATTTTTTTTTAATTTTTAAAATTTTTTTTATTTTTTTTTTAATTTTTGAAAATTTTTCTAAATTTTTAAAAAAAATTTTTAAAAGTATTATTTTTTTATTTCAAAAATGTTTTTTTAATTTTTTTTTAAATTTTTAAATTTTTTTAAAATTTTCTTATAATTTTTTTTTAATTTTTAAAATTTTTTTAAAATTTTTTAAATTTTTTTCTTAAATTTTTAACATTTTTTTTTAATTTTTAAAAATTTTTTTAATTTTTTTTAATTTTTGAAAATTCTTAAAACTTTTTTTAATTTTTTAAACAAAATTTTTTAATTTTTTTTAAATTTTTTAAAATTTTTTTTTAAAATTATAATTTTTTTATGTAAAAATTTTTTTTTTAATTTTTTTAAAATTTTAAAAAAATTTTTTTTAATTTTTTAAATTTTTTTAAAATTTTTTAAAAAATTTCTTTGCTTTATTGTTATTTAAATTTTTAAAAAATCAAAATTTTTTTAATTTGTTTCAATTTTTTAACAAAATTAAAAAAAAATTATTTATATTTTAATTTTTTTCTATATTTTTTAATTTTTTTAATTTTTTTAATTTTTTTAATTTTTTAATTTTTTTTATTTTTTTTTTAATTTTTGAAAAATTTTCTAAAATTTTTTTAAATTTTTTTAAAAGTATTATTTTTTATTTCAAAAATGTTTTTTAATTTTTTTTATAATTTTTTTTAAATTTTTAATTTTTTTTTAAATTTTCTTATAATTTTTTTTTAATTTTTAAATTTTTTTTTAAATTTAAAAAAAATTTTTTTTTAATTTTTTAAAATTTTTTAAAAAATTTTTTAAAAAATTTTTTTTAAATTTTTTAAACAAATTTTTTTAATTTTTTAAATTTTTTTTTAAATTCTTTAAAATTTTTAATTTGTTTTTAAATTATAATTTTTTTATTTCAAAAAATGTTTTTTAATTTTTTTTCTTTTATTTTAATTTTTTTCATTTTTTTAATTTTTTCAATTTTTTTTAAATTTTCGTATAATTTTTTTTAATTTTTAAAATTTTTTTAAAATTTTTTTTTTAAATTTTTTTAAATTTTTTTTAATTTTTTAAAAATTTTTGTGGGATAAATAAAATATATTTAATATAAACAGGAAAGATATATATATACAAGATTGAAAGAAACTAAAACTAATACAAGATAACCGACTACGACACAAACAACTCGATTTAACACAACGACTCAGTACATCTACACACTCTGCCGGTTGTTCCAACTCTGTCCTTTCCGCGGAAAACTCGCCTTTCCGAAAAAGGACGCTACATCCCCACCACGCACGCTTTTCAAGTCGCCCTCATGCCCAAATATGGACATCGCTCCGCCGCGCGCTTTCTCGCCCCGACAAACCCTTGCGCGCGTCGCTGGGCCCGGTGACGCGTTGGGTTTTCCCCAACGGGCCTGTCTCTTCCGAGGTTCTCAACGTCTCGCTGAACTTATTCCGATACTACATTCGGCCATCCTGATATGACATCTGCCCTCAGATGTCCTTGGTTCTACCCTACACCGATTCGCTATCATCGGACAGGTCGTCTTCCTCGTCGGTGACCCACGGCTTCATGTGGTCGGCAGCCGTAGACGTCGTCCGCGGACCCTCGTGTTCTCCAACCTTTTCCACCACGTAACGGTTATTCCTCAATACCCTTTTTACGCAATAAGGCCCAAAATACTTCGCATGGAACTTCAAGCCTGGACCGGCTTGCGTTCTTTTAATTGCTATCAGCTGGCCCTGCCTGTACTCCGTGGCTTCTTTGCGATTCTTGTTAAACGATTTTCTGTTCTGCGCTTGAACCTCCGCGATTTTCCTCTTCGCTCGTAACCGCATCTCGTCACGCTCTTCTTGAAACATAGCGATCCACTCACCCTCTATCAACTTTCTGATTTCAGGATCCTCACGCATTCTTACATGTGTACCAAACAACAAACGAAAAGGCGTTGTATTGGTACTCCTACTCGGTGTCGCGTTCAGATATTTCTGAGTTCAGATATTTCTGAGCTGATTCGAGGTATTTGTACCACTCCTCCGGCTTCGGCGCAGCTAATTTGGTAGCAACGATATGAGCGTCCTATTGACCCTTTCTATCTGCCCATTCGCTCGCGGCATCCCTGTTGTTATCAACACGTGACAAATCCCTTCCTCTTTACAATAATCCTTAAAGGCGTCAGACGTA